>NC_133801.1:17225369-17525369 GCF_043250625.1 Sebastes fasciatus
GGCCACAGCTGCACCTCTGCAACACAAACCTGGCTACTAAAGTCCCACTTTCTAACCCCGTTTTTCCTTAACATTGCCTAATTTCTGTACATCTCACTCCACTTCTTTCCCCTTTTTTCTCTCCTTAACACAACTCTTTCATTCCCTTCGTCTAGCAATGACCAATCACCAATCCCGAGGAGTAGGAAAGTTGATATTTCATCCGATTATGCACCGGCACTTTTGGCCCCTGATTGAATTTGCATTCATATGTCTTTTTACAATACCAGGAGTTTTATCTATAACTGATCTGCATGTAGTTTGGATGAAAGTGTCAACCTTTTTTTTCAAAAGAGCCATCAAAAGTGTGTGTGTGGGGGGGGGGGTATACCAGAGGACTACCAGTTACCAGCTACCAGTTAGCTTGCTACCCATTTCTAAGTGGCTTGCTAAAGTTCAAAGAATATGTACTTTGATTTGATAACACAAAGTCACTTTGTAAACCTGTTTAAATTGCTGTCCAATCAAATTCACAGACATCCCGTCCCCTTCTGACACAACATGATTATTTTCCAATTTGCTGTCAATTAAACGAGTTACGCTGCAGTGACGATGTTTGCAGGCTAGCAAGCTCACACCAGATTTGACAATGACCACAGAAAGTAGACAAGCCAATAAAAGGCAAAAAATATACTGTTTCATGAGGAATGGGTAACAGAGGTTGTTTTTTTTTCACGAATGTGAATGACAACTCTGTGTGTTTCATTTGCGGTGTGAGCGCGTCAGTCGGTAAAAGATGTAACGTTGTGCGTCACTTCACCAAAGTCCACAACAACTTTTCAAGGGACTTTCCAGCTGGTAGCAGAGAAATTAAAAGAGATGAAAACAACGCTTAAAAGACAACCGTCTGTTTACCAAACCGACAAAGAAGTCCAACGCACCTTGAGTTGTTCCAATACCAGTATCGTAAATGCGTCCGATACATTAAATTATTAACCCCCCCCAAAAATCAACTTGTTTAACCGTAAATCAATTCTTCTTTGTTATTTGTTCGTGTTTGACAAAGGGTTTAACCGGAGCCAGGCCATACAACAAAGATAGTAGTCATATCACAGCCATACATGGTCAGTAGTAAACAGCTGATAAACAATAATAATGATAATAATAATAACTACATATTTACTTTATCATGCTGGTATCGAATCGGTACTTGGGATCAGCCGATATCGCAAGATCGGGTATCACAATCGGTATCGGGAAGGAAAAAATGTTATCGGAACATCTCTAAACGCATCGACAGGGGCTTCGTTTAGTGGCGCACATCCTAACGAAATGCAAAAAGCCCTTCGCCTATGGCGGGATTGTAATAGAGGCGATGACTGAAACGTTATTAAGTAAGACAGAAATTATATCTGCTATTGGCGATGTACAACTTGGTGCTATGAGTACCTCATGGCCGCAGTCAATTGGTCAAATGAGCTCTCAGAGGGAAAAAGGTTGGAGACTGCTGTTGTACGCTGTTTATACTACATAAGGAAGATGGGTAATGTCTTGTCTTGTTTGTATGAAAAGTTCATGCATTCATGCTTGTGCTCAATTTCATGACAATAAAAGTCCACTACCAATGCTCTCTCTGGTAAGAAAGGTTTTTACAACCTCACTGTGTTATGCATTCATTAGAAATAAAACAATATTCTATATAAAGGTATAATAAGCCTCAATGTTACACAAAGTCAGATGGCTCCAGCAACCGGAACAGGTTGCATGTCTCCCTGGAAATGCATTTGCGTCAATGAGAGAATATGGGCCTTCCCTCAAATAGATCTCTGAGCACATGTCTCTGCTTTAAAGTCCGTCTCCCTCCCTCCCGTCCTCCTCTCTCTCTCTCTCTCTCTGAGATACTGTATATGATGATGATGATGAATACGTTATGTAACACAGTATGGCCTTGATCAAGGTCTGACCTCCATTTTTAAATGAACAAATGAAATGAACTCATTTGTTTCATCCTGCTAAGGCTTTGTACTTTGACATGTTTCCAGTGCAGTGCAAAAGTAACTTTGTCATGTTTTGATGGCCTTTGATGAAGGAAGTGACTGAATGTTACCATTTCTGTAATTGTGACTGTGTAACAGAGAGGGGAAAAGAACTGCATGATGAAACGTCAAAGTAACAAAAAAAAACACTTTTTTTAGACTTTCTATTTATGGCTGCCGTTATCTTGTATAGAGCGAGTGAATTGCATGTGACCCAAAAACCACTAGCAGAGGCCTTCCCTCCACCCCCCACCCCAAAATCCCCATCCCACAGAGACCCTGGCTGAAAGACAAACAACTTCTGTCAAAAAGCACAGCCTCTGTGTGGAGCTAGCCCACAAAAAAAAATCGAATTCATGTCAAAATCCTCCAATATTAAGACTCACGTTGGCATCATATTGATAGTATAGAAACCTCTCATTACATTAATATAAGCTTGTTTGTTCTGCATAGCAGTACGACACCAAAACAATAAGTTCCTCTCACCTAAAAGAGAAAATAATACAGAAATAAAGCCACATAGCTGAAGCTATTTTCCAGCTTCCAGTTGAGCAGAGTGACTGTCTTGCCTCTGGCTTGGCAGGCTGCACCAGCCTGCTTCATAAATACTGCACAACCAACGCTTGATGAAAACCCCCACTTCTCTCAGGTACAACTGCACTCTGGAGAGCTTCATTATCTACAGTACGAGTAAACTGTACCTACAAACTGTGTGTGTTTGCATCAGAGAGAGACTTTGAGAGAGAAGTGAAGGAGAAAGCAAACGTGAGTAACTGATCTGACTAATTTGTTAAATGTGTGTTCTGTAACAACTCAAGCGAATGGACAAATGGCAGCTTCCAAAATGGTCCACGACTGACTAAACCACACAGATAAAGTTTGTGTTCATTCAAAGGTACAATTATTTCAGTTCAACAACATGCAGTAGTAGTAAGAGGCATCAGGAGATGTAATATATTCTTAAAATATTAAATCATTATGGCAGGGTTGCGTACTTTCTCACCCTTGGGCGTCATGGTCACCAGGCTGTTCTAAAAACACCGTTTATAGCGATACCTATACAAAAAGTACTGTAATTCATATATATCCCATGAAATCAATTTGTCTGTAATCCACGTAATCGTGAACAAGGAAGTATAAAGAGCGACAAACACAGCATAGGGAGGAGGTCAGGGTGGATGGATGGGTCAACAAACACTGGACTTTCACCCAAGAGACCGCTGTTCGTACCCTGTGTGAAACCAAAATTTAAAGTTGATTTATTTGTCACATAACTTCCGTACTTAAGTTACAACACTTCCCAGAGTTATTTTAACCCAAACCATGATCTTTTCCTGAACCTAACTAAGTAGTTCTGTTGCCTAAACCTAACCAAATTGTTTCCTGTGAAGACAGAATTTTATTTTGAAAACAAAAAATTGGCACACGCAGGCATTCGTATAAAAATGCACGAAAAATGAGAAATAACTTTTAGTAAGATATCATACAAACCGTTGTATGAGGATACATTGTGGGCCCATATGGGGTAGTTTTATATGCAGACTGGGGTTGTGTCCGAATTATCACTCCCTTGTTGACTCATTCACCATCGTCTTCGTAGGAAACACTCAGAGGTTTACTCTACAGTGAGTAGAACATTTCTGACACTAATGAATCATCATTATTTTGCAGCATTTCTCTCAGAGGTATAGTGTTGTATAACTTTCATTTTTCATCAAAAGTAACATACATAGTGCACATTTTTCACTCCATTATGTAAACTCTCGAGGACGATGGTGACTATACTTTACACTTAGGATCTGGTCACTCAAATAAAATGTTTAAAGCTGCAGCAGGCAACTGTTTTTAACACACAAGCTCTGACAAAGAGCTGTATATTCATTTCCCAGCACCAAATAGCAGACGGACAAAAGCTAGCAACTAAATAGTGAAGAAAGTCAAATCTCTAGGAAGGTAAAATACCATAACAGAGCTAAAAGGACAGGCTTGACAATGAATTTCCATTCATCAAGTGGCCAAAAACTGGAATCATCTTTTATTTTTGGATATCAGCACGCCTTTTTAGGTGTTATTGTGCTATATGTAAAACTCTTTATATTTCCAACTACACTTATTGCAAAAATCAAATGCAATAAATCAATAATCTAGGAAATGGTACCATTTTGGTAATGTCTTTAACTACTTTAAAACCCAAGGTGCAATCAATTTGTTTGTGTTTCTCTACATCAATCTCCATGTTCCTCTCACTGGTCCTACACATCACATGGTGAGGACAGGCTACAGGAGGACACGCTGTCCTCAGCATCTGGTCAACTGTGAGATATTTTAAGTTTCAAAGTTCAATTTGTCATCAGTCCTGTTCCAGACATGACGGGGTAGAGCGGCTAATGGAGCTGTTCTAATAGTACAGATAGTCCACTAAGTCGGCGTTCCCTGGATACCAATTAGTTATGAACAACCAAGCATCCAAAAGTCAAGCAGCTGATGTGGGATCAGCTCCAGCTTCCAAATGAGAGAGGGAAATTTGGGAGATAGGACAACCATGTCTCAGCTCACCATCACCCACACAGACTAACTATATGGACTACAATCTCAGGTAAATTTAAAAAACAAGGTTCAGGCTAAATCTATGGCTATTGCTATAATCCACAGTGACAATTTACTGACACTAAGAGGACTTTGCCTAACACCATCTTGATTACAAACAGCACTAGAGAGACTAATTTAAGAGTTATATCTCTGAGGAAGGGGCTCGCTAGTATTTTCTTTTATAAAAAAGGGAAATTTGTCAGTGTTATTTTGATTAATAAAAAGCATGAGAAAACTACATTTTAAGAAAATGAATCACAAAAATCTACATCAAATAAAATAATAACACAAAAATCTGAAAATCAGATTTGCTTTGTTTTAATATCCAGGAAAATGGCACAAGCTATTACTAGCTATGAAGTGCAAAGGTTAGTATGCAGGCAAACAGAGTAGCCCATCACTGTGAGGTCTATACCCGGACAGCTACACCACAAATCAAAGTAGAGAACTGATGAGCCATTTAATTACTGCAATTAAGCTTTATTCTTTCTCTCAGTCACACTTTCTTTCCCTCTCTAGTCTCAAAATCTGCAAATGCGATCAGGGCGACGATGCCAACAGACAGAAGAGACCGGTGTAATCAGTTAGGATTACGCTGCTTCTTCAGCTAAGCCATACATGGGTGAGTATGACACAAGCTCGCCCACTCAGAATGATCACGGTGAATCCCCGCTGCGCATGCATGTTTATGGATCACCAGCTCTATTTCCCATCGTGTGGTAATAACATCGCCAGCTCCTCGTTCATTCCCCCCCAAAGCTCTTTATCTCAGTTTGTCACTAGAGGGACACATTCAGGGGCAAAGACTGCAGGAGAGTAACCTTCAGTGAAGGAGGTATTCACAGGTATAAAAGCATGATCAGTGGAAGCATCATTTGTTTAAGCGGGAGGTCAACACCTGGCCGTAAATAACATATCAAAATATGATCTGATATGTTTTCATGATACTCAAATGTGAGCGAGTGACATGTTTACATATAAGATAGTTAGTAGTGGAAAAATGCTTTAATTTAAACTGAGAAAAAAAAATGACGGACCACTTGCAGGGCCTGAAACATGATTCATGTTTTCCTTCCTTCTTTCAATTTAAATAATTAATTTATAGCTACAGTTTCCCTCCACACATTTGTGTTATCAAATACATTATTATGACAGAATTTTAAACATAATAGTTCTTACTGTTCTTTAGTGACTATAAAGATGAAGCAAAGCACAAAATAAAGATTTGATGTTTAACCCTGCAGGGCATGCCACATCTTGAAAGTGCTTTATGCTGTATTCAGTCCCACTTTTTAGTGAATATATTCAACTTTCTGTCAAGTTATGGTGTGACACTAAAAAGTGAATTGCAAAGTAGGTAGTCCCAGGATAGTCGGTAGAGGCTCAGTATAGGGGTTAAGCTAAACATTGTAGATTCAACAGACCAAGAACCTCAGTAAAAGATGGAGAGTATTATTTTGTACTTGTGTAAAGTATTATTGTGGAAAAAACATATTTTATGAAGGACTTCAAACTCTGGCTGTTTCTCACTGAACAAAAAATATAGACCATTATGACATTAGGCTGCAAAGCAATCAGCATTCAAGAAAGTCCAATTCTCTCCGTAAACCATACAGACAGATGTGTTATGGTATGCCAGTCCACAATCAGGAGTCAACCACAGTCAGAAGCAATTTGACTGTCACATTCACATCTTTACATCTGCACTAGTGTTGTCAAAAATATTCAGTATCGATACATATCCATACTGAATATTTGAAACGGTTTCAATACTCATTTTCCACAGTACGGATACCTGGGTACCAGCTGTGCTTTCTGCTCTCTCTGCTCTCTGACAGCGAGTTGACACACACACACACACCACTATTTATCTTTTAATAAAAATCTAAAATTGTATGCTCACAATGGTGTGTCCATTTTTCCCTGTGGTATCAAACATTTTATTGAATATCAATATTTTTAAAGGTATTGTATCAAAGTTAGAAATTCCAGTATCGTGACAGGAGCCAGATGTTGACATGTTGATTCATAGAAAGCAATCAGTGTCACACTTGCGTGCCAAAAATTAACGTTTTTCAATGAACAATAAACCAACACGCTTTAAGTAAAGTATGTTCAGAAGCTGAAGTCAGTGCTATATTTGGGGATGTGAACAGCTCAAGTTGGATAACAAACAGAGAGTGTGCTTCAAGCTCCAAGTTATAGCTCATTGAAAAAGTATTCAGGGCAGAGAGAGAGCACATCCACCTCATTCATGGATGTTTGGTCACATCCAGCTAATTATCATGAGTCACATTAAACATCTCCCCCATATCACTGCATTCTCTACACTGAGAGTTTCCAAAAAACGTACAAGCACCACCAGGATCAACACCAGGAATACTAAGGTTTCATTTTAATTAACACATCAGAGTGATATACAGTGTCACTATGACTGTTATAACAATCCTCCCTGCTGTTATTTCCACTGACACTACTGCAATAATCACGCACCGCAGGAGGAGGTTCTCATGAGGACACAGTTTGTATCAAATTTGGCTCCATCATGTGTTAAGTTTGGAAGACACGTGCGCCACACCACCACTAGCCAGCACCCAGGATAAACAGAGGCTTTCAAAATATTTACATGTGACCTCACACCTATATGCATGCGCGCACACTCACTCACACACACTCACAGTGCACACGGTGACTTGGCATGCTAAGTGCTCCATCCATCCATTTGCTTATCAGCAGCACAAACACAGCACAGCACAATGATGATGACCAAATTAACAGCAGTGTCAGAGAGAGGAAGGCAAACAGCAGTGTTTGCAGGATGTAGCAATTAAAAAAACACCATAAAAATACTACTGGGTCTACATAGTACTGAGTCTCAGATAAAGTGTAGATATGTGGGTCTATTACGCACACAAATCATTAGTATCATAATAATAAAGCGTGTTATTACAATCTGTGTTATGTTGCCATGAAGGAAACGTGCGTAAAAAAGAAAAGGATACCAAAAAAGAGGTACAGGAAAGGTCATAAGCAAATGGTAAATGGACTTGCATTTATATAGCACTTTTCTAGTCTCAACCACTCAAGCATGAACTCAGCATTCACCCATTCACACACTGATGGCAGAGGCTGCTAAGGTGCCAACTTTGCCCATCAGGATCTAATCTGAATACTCATTCACAAACCGATGGCTATGCCTTCGGGAGCAATTTGGGGTTATGTGTCTTGCTCAAGGACACATCGACATGTGACCCGGAGCAGCCGGGGATCGAACCACCGACTTTCCGATTGATGGACGACCTGCTCTCCCCTCTGAGCCACAGCCGCTCCATAAATAACATATGCCCCATACATAACATAACAACGTATTGTCATACAACAGTTCGTATGATATCTTACAAAAAAGTGTTACTAATTTTTCGTGAGTTTTCCAATCAATGTCCAGCAAAACGTGTCAATTTCCGTTCGCTACATGCATACAGTCTTTTAAAAATAAACTTCATAGGAAACAACTTGGTTAGGTTTAGGCAACAAAACTACTTAGTTCGGGTTAGGTTTGGGAAAAGTTTGTGGTTTGGGTTAAAATACCTCTGGTGTATGAGAACAGCCTGAACATAGACAATAAACTTCATGTCGATCCCTTAATTTGTAATTTTCTTTAGAATTGTGACCAAGATACATACTAAGCAGGACATTTTACAGCGTAGAAATCTCTGTCTGCTCTAGTGGCCAAAATATGTATGGTGACTTTGTTACTAAATTATTTCAAACCTAGTTGGCATTCCTGTATTGCAGTGTCTGGTTCCTTATCAGCTGCCATATACTGTACAGATACAATATAAGTTTCTACAATAAGCTGTCCACCAATATGTTGGAGCAATTTGGGGTTAAGTGTCTTGTTTAAGGACACATCGACATGTGACCCGGAGAAGCCGGGGATCGAACCACCGACCTTCCGATTGGCGGACGACCTGCTCTACCAATCTGAGCCACAGCCGCCCGGAGCGCACTACTGGGTCTATACAGTACTGAGCCTCAGAAAATGTAGATGTGGGTCTATTACGCACACAAATCATTAGTATCATAATAATAAAGCGTGTTATTACAATCTGTGTTATGTTGCATGAAGGAAACGCGCGTAAAGAGAAAAGGATACCCAAAAAAGAGGTCGGGAAAGGTCATAAGCAAATGGTAAATGGACTTGCTTTTATATAGCGCTTTTCTAGTCTTCCGACCACTCAAAGCTCTTTACACTACATGTCAGTATTCACCGATTCATACACTGATCGCAGAGGCTACTAAGGTGCCAACTTTGCCCATCAGGTTCTAATCTAAATACTCATTCACACACCGATGCACCACTTGCAGGGCCTAAAACACGATTAATGTTTCCCTTCCTTTTTTCAATTTAAATAATTCATTTATAGCTACAGTTTCCCTCCTCACATTTGTGTTATCAAATACATTATTATGACAGAATTTTAATATAATATTTCTTACTGTTCTTTAGTGACTATAAAGATGAAGCAAAGCACAAAATAAAGATTTGATGTTTAACCCTGCAGGGCATGCCACATCTTGAAAGTGCTTTATACTGTATTCGGTCCCACTTTTTAGTGAATATATTCAACTTTCTGTCAAGTTATGGTGTGACACTAAAAAGTGAATTGCAAAGTAGGTAGTCCCAGGATAGTCGGTAGAGGCTCAGTATAGGGGTTAAGCTAAACATTGTAGATTCAACAGACAAAGAACCTCAGTAAAAGATGGAGAATATTATTTTTTACTTGTGTAAAGTCTTATTGTGGAAAAAAACATATTTTATGAAGGACTTCAAACTCTGTCTGTCTCTAACTGAACAAAAAATATACACCATTAACAAACAATTTTTTTTTTCTATATAACATTAGGCTGCAAAGCAATCAGCATTCAAAAAAGTCCAATTCTCTCCGTAAAACATAAAGACAGATGTGTTATGGTATGCCAGTCCTCAATCAGGAGTCAACCACCGTCAGAAGCAATTTGACTGTCACATTCACATCTTTACATCTGCACTAGTGTTGTCAAAAATATTCAGTATCGATACTGAATATTTGAAACGGTTTCAATACTCATTTTCCACAGTATGGGTACTGCTCTCTCTGCTCTCTGACAGCGAGTTGACAAACACACTGCTATTTATCTTTAAATAAAAATCTAAAATTGTATGCCCACAATGGTGTGTCCATTCGTTCCCTTTTCAACAGACCAAGAACCTCAGTAGAAGATGGAGAATATTATGTTTTACTTGTGTAAAGTATTATTGTGGAAAAAAACATATTTTATGAAGGACTTCAAACTCTGGCTGTCTCTAACTGAACTATGGCTATGCCTTCGGGAGCAATTTGGGTTTAAGTGTATTGCTCAAGGATACATCGACATGTGACCCGGAGCAGCCGGGGATCGAACCACCGACCTTCCGACCTCTACTCTCTGAGCCAGCAGTCCGAAGTTGGAAGCATGTCTTACCTGGATGTCCCGCGGAATGCATGGCAGCGAAGTCCTGCGGTGGGACTTGCTGTTGCTCTGACTGTGAGCAATAATCATCTCCGAGGCCGCTATGGAGCTGGACCTCCGTCTCCTCTTGAAGACAGGGATGTCCTCCTCCTTCGCCCCGGTCACAGAGCCACAGCACCCCGTCCCGCTGGTCCCCGAGGCCGGCAGAAGCCGGTCAGCATACCGCGCAAGCAAAACCCCCAGCAGCCCCAGCAGGTAGGCCAGGTAGGGTCTCCAGCTGGCCCGGAGTCCGCCCAGGGAGACTAAAGACACGGTCCGGACGACGCTGACGAAGACGAGGATGGACACTCCCTGGTGCAGCCGGACGACCAGCAGAGCCCCGCTGCCTAGGCAACCGAGGACTACCAGGGTTGCTGGGAGCGACAGCAGCTGCTGCTCGGAGCCGCTCAGGAGGCACTGCGCGGCGGCTTCGCCCAAGTGGCACACCGCTAACAAGAAAACCACGGTGCGGACGAGCACCCCGCAGCGGATACAGTACAGTCCGACCCAGAAGAAGGCACATACGAGAGTAAAAACCGGGGAGAGAAAGTAACACACAGTCAAAAGCAGCTCCGCAGCCAAGAAATGGAGAGGAGAGTTATTCCCGCTGCTGCTGCTGCTGCTGCTTTCTGCATCCCAGTCGACCAATCTGAGCAGCAGAGCGAGAATAATAACGGAGACTGAGGCGACGCAGCAGACCGCAGACGACGACGCTCCTCGGTGAGTCCATGTCACGGCGAGTCTCAGCCACGACGACTGGCTCCGTCGTGCGTCCCGGTGCAACGGGGTGACACATGTCTTCACGTAGCCGCTGCGCTCCAACGCTGCCCGGGGATGTTTGTCATGAGCGCTTCTGGATGAACCTCTGTCGCTGTCCGCCTCCAAGGCCATGGCTGTGGAGAGAGTCAAGCGGAATATCTGCTGCTGCTGACCGAAGGAAATAATAGATTAATCCTTAAAAGTGTGTCTCAGTGTCATGTCTCCACCTGATTCCCATGATAATGCTGCATGCAACATTAGGTCAGTGATGCTTTCCTCCCAAAACTAAAGTTCAATAAGTATGCATAAAATTAAAAAAAAAATGCCAAATTATAGGTTTCACACAACTTTTCTTTAAGTTTTCACAACTTCCCCCCTTTCATTTGATCTCTGGTAGTCAACCAGTGAACCAAAACAGCAAACCCCTGGCTGGCTTTTCACACATTTAGGCCACTGCCTCCACATAGTCTCCCTCTCTCTCTCTCTCTCTGTCTCTCTCTCTCTCTCTCCCTCTCTCTCTCTCTCTCTCTCTCTCTCTCTCTATCCCTCTTTGTCTCTCTCTCTGTCTCTCTCTCTCTCTCTCTCTCTCTGTCAGTCTCTCTCTCTCTCTGTCTCTCTCGCTCTCTCCCTCTCTCTCTTTCTGTCTCTCTCTCCCTCTCTGTCTCTCTCTCTCTCTCTCTGTCTCTCTCTCTCTCTCTCTCTGTCTCTCTCTCACTCTCTCTCTCTCTCTGTCTCTCTCACTCTGTCTCTCTCTCCCTCTCTTTCTCTCTGTCTCTTCTTCTCTGTCTCTCACTCTCTGTCTCTCTCTCTCACTCTCTGTCTCTCTCTCACTCTCTGTCTCTGTCTCTGTCTCTCTCTCTCTCTCCCCCCCTCTCTCTGTCTCTGTCTCTCTCTCCCTCTCTCTGTCTCTCTCTCTCACTCTCTATCCCTCTCTGTCTCTCTCTCACTCTGTCTCTCTCTCACTCTCTGTCTCTCTCTCCCCCTCTCTCTCTCTCTGTCTCTGTCTCTCTCTGTCTCTCTCTCTGTCTCTCTCCTCCCACTAGACACTATCCCGTTTTTGTGCTGCTCCGGTGATTCCTCCGTCACGTTTCATCTCTTTTCCCCGTGTTTTCGGTTCATTCTGCAGGCTGATGTGACTCAGTCCTCGGTGGATGGATGCCATGTTTACATGAAGATTTCCTGGCTTGTTCTGGAAGACGGAGCAGCCCATTATGTGAATTGACTATAGTGATCCTGTAATACATTCTGGAGGTACTCCACTGTATAAATATGACAGGGCACCAAAAAAGGGATAACATACTATTTCCAAACAACTTTATACTATATCATTTATCAGCCTAAACTCACATGTCAAGGACACTTTACTATATAAGAACCTCTTCAGGAAGCTTCACTTTCCTTTAATCTGGTTACATCCAGTGCTCATTTCATGGATGCACTCCAAAAAAACAAAATGAGAATCCTACAAACAACAAAGAGCAGAATTTAGCACTAATCATCTTGCTACCCATGATATTTTTTCCCCCCCGGATTAAAATCCTAAATCACATCATCCTCTGCCTCCTGTCTGTGTGGCAGACCGGCTGAGGACAAGTTAGCAGCCTTCACCTGTTTGCCCTACATTTTATGAGAGGATTTAAAAAGGATGCACTACTCTGCAATCACATATACGTCTGTCGTCTCTTTCTGTGGTATTAGTAAAGCAACGAAATCCTCTAAATTGGTTGTATGAAAGGAACATGTTTTTGTTGTCAGGCCGGCCGTGTGCTATAGTACTAAAAGTCTTCAAACGGTTCAGAATGCTGCAGCTAGTCTCTTAACCAGAACATTTGACTATATTACAACAATTGTAGCTTCTATCATTATCTACCTAGGTGATTCAAACCTGTCTGATCTCCTCCGCTTATTCTTTGATTACTTCAGGCCTTGTATCTGTTACTATCCGTCCGGCGGGTCGGTCTCAGTCTCAGTTAAAGCTGCTGTGGGTAGAATTGGAGCAAATATGATTTTAAAAAGTTATTTTTATGAAACGGTCACGAGTGCATGAGACAGGTAATCTGAAAAAAATCATGTGCTTCTGTGTCCTTTGGTGTCCACCAATCAGAGCTGATCTGGAGCCTGTCATCTCTGAGCAGCTGTCAATCACTCGCAAACTCCAATCAAACAGTCAAACTAGGCAGCGCTCAAATATGAATCAATATGTTGTTACTGTAATGCCTATTTCTCACCTCAGATGTTTTCAGAAACATCTTGTAGTGTACTGTTTAGCTGTGAAATGAGAAAGTTTGCTCCAGCTGGTGGGCGGTGCTTGGTATTTCCTCAACAGATCTCAATGGCTGCAGAGTCACAAACTTTCTCATTTTACAGCTAAAAAGTACAATGTTAGTAGTAACCGAGATTAGGCATTACAGTAACAGAATATTGATTCATATAGCCTAGTTTGACCGTTTGATTGGAGTTTCCGAATGATTGACAGCTGCCTCCGTTGAGCGAACAGCCAATAGGAACGCTCTCTCTCTCTGAAATGACCTGTGATTGGCCAAAGTCTTCCGTCACGGGCTCGATTTTTTAAAGCCTGATAACAGAGCCATGAGGAGGTGCAGAAGTCTAGTTTTCTCTCAGAACACTTGAATAACAATATGCTGAAAGGTTATTATGAAATTGTTGACCAATGATGCCAAAAACATTCTGCCTATACTGCAGGTTTAATCTATTAAGCCTCATACTTATAGTCCATATTTGTCCCGCCGATGATATATACTGTATATTTTCTGCATCTCTCTAACCCTCCGTTTGTTTGTGTCCCACAAGCACATAAGCTTCCAAGTTGGATGCCCCTCTTTCTCGCTCATCATTTGCTCCTCATTGTCCTCTCTTTTCACTCCTCTGTGCTGGATCATCAGCCGTCCTGAGACCTTCTCTCTCTCTCTCTCTCTCTCCTGGCTGTCGGTGTCATTCCAGATGCTTTGGATCTGGATCGTCGTCTTGCAGGATATTCAGCCTCTCCTCTTGTCTCTCTTTCTCCCTTGTGTCCTTTCTCCTGGCTGTATGAATGTTGTGCTTGAGCGTTGCCTCTTGTGTGCTTGCATAGCCTGTCCTCTTTCCAGGTCTCCATGATGGAGAGGAGATCATGTGGTGGTGACATATTGTTTGGCAACACCTGGAAGTTTCTTGACATCCTCCCGGATCCATATTCCTCATATACGTTTACCTATCTATAATTTTGTCATCCAAATTGTCCACCATGTTGGTCTTCTCTGTACACACAACATACTGCATGTCTGTTCGTGATGCAGGTGAATCCCTCTTCTGTTGCTCTTCCTGAGGTTTCTTCCATTTTTCTGCTGTTATTTTGTGGAGCTTTTGCTTATCTGAATTAAAGGTGTTGTATGCTGTACAGATTGAAAAGCCCCTTAAGGCAAATTTGTGGTTTGTGATATTGGGATGTATAAATACAGTTGACTTGAAAAATGCTGTATTCTGAAAAGTAGTCAAAAACATCTGTCTAACACACTGGGAACATTCATTTTGTTATTTGTAGCTTTATATGCATCATAAATTTATGAGGTCTCTCCGTTCCCCCATTAGTAGTTTGAGTTACGATGCAACAGAGGAACAGCATTTTATTACACAACATGGGTCAGCACAATCAGTCGAGTGCAATCAGGGCATAAATCTCATGTTTTAGTCATCGCATCACGGTGGTCAGAGGATATTTGCCAGTACAAACTGTTCATTCTCATTCATTCTTTTCTCCTTAGAAACATGGTGTCAGGTCAGGGAGATTGAGAGAGGAACATTTAGTGCACAAGGGGCCAAATAGTTATTTTTTATACTGGTTGACAATTTTCCAAAGTGACAAATTACTTTACAGTCACTGTCCAAATTTTCTGATACTTGACTAAAGGACAGGTACACAGTTATTTTGCCCTCGCTGAATGTTTACAAGTCAGTCGCCATCTCTGCCATCTCAAAAAAAAGAAAAACAATCACCGAACTGTGATATGGTCCTCTACATGGGGACCCACAGGTGCAATAAAGAAGCAAACTCAGTCTGGGCCGGCTCTAGCGAGGTCTAGCCCCGTCTTTTGCTGTACATCAGCACTAACACACTGTAAATCACATTTTGGCAAAAGGTAGCCATGATAATAACATTCTTCGCCCTTTGGCCTCAGAGATGTTGTCCAGACACACTCCTCCAGTTGTACTGAGGAAGTGTTGTAACAGAGTCATCTATCATTGTGAAGTGCTTGAAGAGAACTGGATGTGAATGTGTTTCATCAGGTTATCTGCATGTGGTTTGCTTACACAACCACACTTATACATCCTGATATACTATATCTCCTGGCATCATATGTAAACGTTCCCCTTTATGTTCTGACCTTTTCAAAGTGGATGACTTCTTTATTAAATGTTCCTGTAAGCTTGTGTAATGTCTATGGTATATATCATATATGGCATATGTAGGCTATTGTATGTTGTACTATATTTTTAAAGACAGAAGAAAAAAAGTTATATGATGATGTGATACCATTGCAAAATTAAAGACACACCTCTAGGCTGCACAAGATTGCATTCAATGTCAAGTATAGCTACACTACTGGAACAACATCTCACCAGGGAGCATTTATGTCCACAGCAACAATAAATCCACTTCTATAAAAGGGCACTCTGCAGCCTGTCCATACAACTGATTATTAATTATAGATATCCAACTGTCGTCCTCAATGTAGCCCCACAAGAATTAAAGAGACTAAACTCACATAATTAAACAAAAATGACCGTTAATAAATAAAACGTCTATGGACACATAAATTAAATAACTTGCCACTTCTTGTAATGTTAGAATCGACAGCAGAATAAAACACAACCAAGGCAGACACAACACGATGTATCAACAATATAAACTCCAACGCGGCTGCAGCCACTCAAGTAAATAGAGAGCTGCACAGTTATAATACAACACTCAGCAGGTTTGTTATCCTATGGCTTACTCACCTGTCTGAACGTAATGCTGGGAGTCCTCAATCTGCTCCAGGTTCAACTTCTCTGCTCGTTCATTCTCAATCCATAATTTCACCAGTCCACTCAGCCTTGCGGTCCCACTGAGCTCCTCAAAGTTTTCAAACATGTTGAGCTGCAATCACATCAGAGATTATTGTCAAAAACAACAGGAAGTCCTCACACACCCCACTGAAGGCCGGGGTAGTGCATTCAATCTGATTCATTAGGATAGATGCAACATTTTTATTTGATTTTTCTACTATGCCGAGGTACAACAGGATAATGCTAACCATAACCCATAATGTACGGATTCTTAGTTTTATCGCACTATTGTGTATTTTTGTAGTGTTCACTATCTGCTGGCCTGTGTGTGCTTCTTCTCGGCCTAGGCTGCTGATTTGACAAATTTCCTTTGTTCCTTTCTCAAATAGAGTTTATCGGGACTTTTTTCATGTGACTTGAAATATACTGTATGTAGCAAAGTAGACTACAATACTTGTGATAAAAAGTACTTTAGTAAAAGTAAAATGACAGATTTATTTTGTAATACAAGACAAAAACAATGTGTTTTCACCACATGCATCAACACTGTATGATATGTGACTTTGAGTTGCTAGTGATGGAGTAGCCGATCAAAATCAGTTCGGTTATGATCCAAAACACAGTAATTTTCACTTCATTAACCCGGACATAATATGCTGTATTACAGAAATAGAGCTCCAAATGTTTTCTGGACACATGGTTCCCATTTATTGCAACACAGTGAAAGTGCATTAAAAGTACACCAGGTGCAATCAAAAATAGCCCACAATAAAACAGCCAGAACTTTCTAAACACTGCAAGTTTCCAAATTATGGGGTGACTCATAATGATAACAGATTTTATTTTTTGTTATGCTTGACTAATTAGCTTTGTCATGGTTAACTTAGACCTCCGGGCTCTGAAGATTTGGCCGCTCACAGAGAGAGATGCAGTGTTACGCATTTTGAGAAACTAAAAATACCCTCAACGCCACACAGAAGGACACCAAGAGGAATGTTACAGGGTCGTGGGCCAATTCTAATCACTGAGTTTTCATTTCTCTTCTCTTTTCACACACACACCCACACACACATTCAAACATACGTCATGCGCAGTTGCACTGTGTTTTAAAACCAAACCCGAGCGTGTGACTGCTTTTTGGTTTATACAATAAAGTTTACAGCATCGTCCCGCTGCAGGTGTAGCTTTTTAGACATTATACAATGTGTTCCTGTTGTCATAACCTTTTTTGGATAATGGCACATAAAACTATTCGTCATGTTCTGACACACTGGGCCAGAGAGACGTCATTGGCCAGTTGTTTGGCTGCCAGAGACAACAGACCGCCTGTGCTTGTGCCTGTTGAAGGAGAGCGCAGGTTGTGCTGCTGCCCCTGTACGTGTCTGCCTACATGTGTGTGTGTATATATATATATATACCGCTGAGTGTGTCTACATGTGTGAATGTGTGGAGAGAGAAGGGGCTGTGTCTCTGGGGGGCTGTGCAGCAGTGAGATGACTGTTCTCTCTCACCTCTTCCCTCTGCCTCTCCGTGTTTTGTTAAACACCAGAAATGTTATTTGAAGGTGCTGCTCTGACCCTTTTCCTGCTCTGAGGGGGGAACTCTTTACCCGTGGCGCTCTACAGTTTTGGGTGCAGTGGCACACTCCAACAGTGACTGTATGCCAAGGACACACGACTCACTAAACAAAGCACACCAAATTAGTGATCCACTGTGAATTACATAGAAAAAGCTGAGCTTGATCATACGAGAGATTCAGAACGAAGCCGCTCTTTCACAAGGCTTGTAATACTTTGGAGGGGAAAAACACAGTGTGGTTATAATGATTTTCTGTGTTGGTTTATGTATGTGGAGTGGGGAAAATAAAAATGTATGGAAGCGGAAAAAAATACTTCTACAAGCACTGCTCTAAAATCTTAAAGGAGAAGTGCATCTTTTTGGGTAACTCACTGCAAACAGATTTGTTTTGCCCATTCCAACCATTGACTGCTCATATGAAGTGGACGTAGTCACCCATTCGTTTGTGGACTGCCGTTTTGAAGCCTCGAGTTCGGCATTGTGGCTGTCACCATCTTGTTTTTTTGCAACCAGAAGTGACACGAGAGGGTGGAGCTAAGTACAACCGAATGCTGAATAAGACATTTTTAGGAAACCAAAAAAGTTATCATTTACTTTACATGAACTGAAAACACACTGTAAAAGGGTTAAAAAAGAAAACGCAGACAACTACCAGACCGGACAACGCCGTGGTAGCGACCTGGCAATCACAAGGTAGCCACTCCCTAAAGCATACCCTGCTTTATGGTCTATTTGACTCTAAATGGGACCATAATTTACTAAATGCATCATGCTGTATGATGTGAAACATCCCTTTGAGACCATAAACTCATGTTTACAGTGTTTACTGAGGTAATAAATCAAGTGAGAACTTCTTTTTGAGGAGGAGTCACCGCCTGCTTGCTATTAGAAATAACGCAATTTGAAGGCACTTCTGCATTGGCTTCACTTCTCAGACCTCAAGTGTGTTTGTGAACATGACTCTGATCAGCTGAAAACAGTTCTTGTCCTGGCAGCGCTTTTTCTTTTGGCACTTCATTACTGTTGAAGTCATTTTTTAAAAAGACATTATTCATTTATAGCTTCCATTCTTCATCATTAACCAGGGAGGACTTGTTTAGTATGTAATAACAGAAAATTAATATAAAAGTCATGGTGAGTTCAGCAACATATCACGTCATCTTCCTTTTGGATCGACACCAAAATGTGTTGTGATGCTGGTCACTTGCTTGTAGCACACTTGCCACCTCTGAGCAGCTGAAAATACACGGGATGCAAAAGTGACAGCTTGAAGAAAGAAGTCTGGAGTAGCCAGAAATCTGTTGATCGTGAGAACATTAGGGAGTAAACAGCATCTCAGTTGACCTGTGTAGAGGTCCAGGAATTGGGACTCTGAATTCTCACGAAATCTTTGACCACGACAAAAACAAACCAATCATGTGAATATAAAAAGTCGAGCAGGAGGCTCGACAATACAGCCAGTCCAAAACCTTATCTGCACTAAGAACTTTGAAAGAAGATCTTCATAACGGCTTTGATTAATGTTACATGAGAGCAGCGTTTTATGCAGGAAACACTGACTGAATTGCAAATGGTACAGGAAGGATATGGAACGCCTCGGAGTTAGCTAATCAATATTTCCTGAGATCTGTTACAGGGAAGCAAAAGACATAAATGCACTACGATGAGAAGGGTACAAGGCATCACTGATTCTCCACACAGACAAGATGAATGCATGATGTATTGTATCCAGTGGTATGTTAAAAATAAAGACATATAACGTGTTATCTTTCTCAGAACAGTAATGAGGAATGCATAGACAGCTGCTTTGCAGGTTTAAGATGAAGCTGTATTATTGTTATGTCTTCCAGAAGTCATTCACAGTAATCTAAGATTTAGACATCTACTAAACATTTGAATTTCCCCTCCTCGTGGAGCCTAAATTTAGCAGAGATGTCTTCAATTCTATGGTTGTCTCTTAAATAGCAAATAATGGGAAATTGCTTGGTGGGATCATACCCAAAAGTATGGAATTTATTCAAGTTCATTTGATAGAACTGCTTTGCTAAACAGGAAAATATCAAAATTACACTGATATGTGCTCATGCAATACCCCAACCCGCACATATACATATTGTTCAGTCTGTCCTTAATTGTTACCATATGATGGATTAGGAGTTGTTTATGAGTTAGCGCAGCAGAAAATGTTCCATATCCTGTTTGCTACTCTCCACCAGTCATAAATCTCTAACAGTGGCCTGTTCACACCAGTAATGACTTGGAACATGCAGCTCTCTCTTTATAGGTTTTGTATGTGTGGTAGTAGAGAAGAGAAATTTACGACGTGATAGTGAAATATGCATTTTATTCTTCTTGTGTCTTCCAAGTCCTATCTATGTTTTACAACGAGGAAAAAAAACTTGCTATGAATTTGTGACTCTAGCAGAAAAGCCACAGCGTATTTTGCTCAACCTTTTCTTTCGAACCAACGCAGACGCCCGGCCTAATACGGGCTCCCGCTGCTGCTTGATCTCATCAGACCAGACCCGGAAAACACAACCAAACCAGTCAGTCCCTGTTGGTCAAACTAGAAAGAGTCTCTTAACAGGGCAGCATTGCGTCAGCAGCAAGATAAGCTGTGTCTGCTAACCCTTCAGGAATCCACGGACTGCTTATCAGGGCTGCGATAGCGGCCTCACTATGTGTGGTGTGTGTGTGTGTGGTGTGTGTGTGTGTGTGTGTCACTTTAACTCAGGTAGTCAAAGGCCTGGGAACAGGAAAGGGACAGCCTGGGAGAAATTCAGAGCAGTTCCATGCCTGCCATTAGGGCTGCACAATTAATCGAATATTAATTGCGATCACGATTTTTGTTTCCCACAATTAAATGAACATGATCGACTGTGATATTGACGTTTAAAATGCGTGCTCCATTTTGGCTTCACTTTTGGGGGACTGTCATGCCCATAGATTGTATATAAGAAGTGGACGTAGTCAACATGACGCCACCCATTTGTTTGTGGACTACCGTTTTGAAGCCTCGAGTTCGACATTTTGGCCGTCTCATCTTGGTTTTTGGCCGTCTCCATCTTGGTTTTAAGCCGTCGCCACCTTGCTTTTTGGCTGTTGCCACCTTGCTTTTTGGCCGTTTCCATCTTGGTTTTTGGCCGTTTCCATCTTGTGTTTTTGCAACCAGAAGTGGCACGAGAGGGTGAAGCTAAGTACAACCGAATGCTGAATGAGACATTAGAAAGTGCAATAAAAATATTTTGTCCCTAAAATCTATGAATAATCGTGATCTCAATATTGATCAAAATAATCGTGATTATCATGTTGGTCATAACCGTGCAGCCCTACCTGCCATTGTACATATATGTTGGCATGTATGTAGCAATATCTATGGGACTACAGGTGAGAAGGAAATGTGGTTAGAGTATTCATCCGCTCCTGTATTTGTACGCATGGTACTGTGTGACCTCAGCGTATATGAAGAGACAGAGAAAAGAAACTATGTGTTATCAGGAGTTGTACCTGTGCTTCAACGCTGGTCTCAGTCCAATTTATTTGCACACTCCATTCTTGTGCGTCTCCTTCTCACATGTGCCACCTCTGACTGACCCTCTCTAGACGTGTGTTTGTCCAGCTATCTACAAACTACTGTGATCCGCTGGGATAACACACATTCACATGTACAAGGAGCCAGGCAACTCATCCCACCGTGGTTTACAAATCCCACTTAAATAGAACAAATATAAGGTCTAACCTGGTGTGGCTGCCTACAGAAAATACCAATGAATTATATAGAAAGGCCTTATGTTATGAATATTTTACAGCCTGTCTCCCTATATGTGAGCGACAAGATCAGACTACTGATGCTACAAGATGAGGCGGCTGAACAGTTTTTACAGTTTTATGTAGTATGACGAGGCCCTTAGAAACACAAGTTATGTTTCCATCCAAATTATGTTGACATTTTAAGCAAATTTTAAAAAAGAAAATCATCCTGATGGGTTAGTGCAGTGGTTCCCAACATATTTTGATTGAAGTCTATTCTACTACACAAAGACTGATCTTTTTTTTGTACCGACTTAATTAATTACTATAATAGTGTTGGAGCCAAAATTGATTTTTTGTTATTGTTGTTAAATAAATGTAATTTATGGTGCTGTTAGATTGCTGCTGGGCTTCCCCGTGTGCGGTTCTCCCTTTGTGTGCAGCAATCGGGAGAGTAAATAGGTTTTTGACTGCAGTGAAAAATATTGTTTTTGAAAGGCTAAATGCCAACAAATATGGATTGAAGCAGAATATTTCATTAGATAAAAACATGTTGTAAATTTTAGAAATTATTACATTTATCATTTTTCAATAAATTTTGACTTTTGGACTTTATAACACTCTGGAGTTATTGGAAATATTTTGAATACATCTTTTTAAATAGTTTTATTGTGATCTTTGGCGGAAAGTCTTTCTTGAATCTTTCTTGAAACAAGATACAAGAATAATCTTACTTAAACACAACACAGACATGTTATCACACATTAAGTTAATATGAAGAACTTGTTAGCAAAAAGTTGCCACATCCTGCAGGTAGGGAGCAACATTATCATTCATTTAGAGTCGTGTTTGTGTCCACCTGATGAATCTAAATCCAATGTTCGCTCTCCTTGTTGCTCTGATTTGGTCTCCACCAACTTCTGAGGGAAATATCTGGCTCTTTAGCTGCTAATGGCTCTACTATGTTCACCAGCTAGTCTAACTGCCTCTCTGCCATTTGGTGCTGAGCAAGTAGTGCACAGTGGGTTAAAAACTGTATTTTTCTACCGAAAACAATGCTAATGAGAGCAGTGAAGTGAATCAAAACAGTAAAATTGCAAAGTGGAAAACCAAAACAATGAGCTGAAAGACACTATAAATATCTTTAGAGCTGAGGGGAACTATATGGAAATACAGATTATAGCTGCTTAAAGTCTGATGACATAATTTGTTAAACGCATTTGCAAGAAACTCATTTTTTGGGATGCCTTAGAGTTTTGAGTTTGTCATCATGAAAGAACAGAGCTGCTGGTGAAAAATTCAGCAAGGGTTCAGTACGCGTGCATGCATTGTGCGTTCACTTGTGTGCACACATGCAGACAGCTGCTTATGAGTTCACCTCACAGTGAACAGGATGATGAAAGAGAAACTGACTGCTCCATATTCTTCCATCTGATTAGACAGAGCAGCGCGGCATCGGAGAGCACGCTTGTTATCCCAAAATCAGTTTTTAAGCTACAAAACACGTGTTCTTGTCCACACGTAAATCACACAAACACATGGCCACACATACATGTAAGCCTTATTGTGCTTACACACACACACACACTCCAGCTTTCATCTCGTTTTTTCCTACACCAAGGTGAATTCAGGTTGAGTGACTGACGCACGGCTCATTATGTCACCAAGTCACCCGAATGGGCGTCATAATAAAGCATTCACATGGATTCATTGATAAAACAGAACCAAACATGAACAGCAGGCTGCACCTACTCTCCCATTGCAGTAATATGTAAATGAAAAAATTTGCATTTGTGTAGAGCATGCGTCTAAGTGGCATTAAAAAAAACTCTCAAATTTGGTTTATTTGTGCCATGTGTCTGTGTGTTTGTGTGTTTTTTATGTGTGCAACTCCAAGGGCCTCTTGTTGTCCTCCAGACAAGTATCCCATCTAGCGCAAGTTGTTCTTTGCTTTTGAACCTTATGCTAATAGTCTATTTATACCTGTTTGTTATTCATAATAATGTTTTGTTCGTTGTCAGCATATGTCGCTGTATGTGGGCAGCTGATTGAATAATTGTCATCACTTACCTAATGATGTGGTTTCACAATACTCAGAGCATCACATTATAATAATTATAAAGCTTCTACTTCCCATTGCAACATGTAACAATGTCTTAAAAAGACAAAAAACGGGGGTCCTGACTGTATTATCATTGAATTTTTGGGATATTGATATTAGCCACAAAGGATTACTATTAAAGGATAGATTGACATTTTGGGAAATGTGCTTTTTAGTTTTCTTGTGGAGAGTTAGATCTCTGTGTATTACTGTACGTGGGATACCTTTGCCTCCGTGTCAGTGCAGATTCTGTGTTGGCAGATTACCATCACTGCAATGTCAAACCTTGCATTCCTGAGGCTAAAGTACCTCCCTGATGGTATGATTAGCATGCAGCGTTTTTTGTTCCAACAGCAGGACTGACTGCAGCAACTTCAATCTTGAAACACATTTTCCAGCTAATATATTTTGTTAAGTTGCCAAATTGAAAAGATAATTTTATATATTTTCATTTTGCTAATTACATTTGACACAGTGTGAGACTAAAGCCTAAAGATCCATGTAAACCTTTAACCCATCAGTATAGAGTTGACTGACAGAGATGGGGGAAATAAAAAGGTGCAAGAGAGTCAAAGAATGAGAGCGAGCCTGTGGGGCCAGTGAAGTTAATGTAGCTGTGCCAAGCTTGATTAACATCAAACCAGCTCAGTTTCCCTATCCATCTCCTTCACATACAGCCCAAGCGCTTACACACGCAAACACAAACTGGATAAACATGATTACTACCACTTTTGGTTGTCATTGATCAGCTTTACTCAGAGGGCGCTTCGTCAGCATCACATCAGTCCCTTCCTACCACAGTTGAACTGTTTATTCTATTTACCAATGGGTGATATGACCAGTTATGAAAAGCAACATATAAGCCATATAACTTGTTTCCCACATATTTCCCCTTAAAATTATATTGTCAACGAATTAATAATGTTCCAACAAGGTGTGAAAATCTCTCCTTAAAACATCCAACAAACAAAATCCCCATAACATGATGAAATCATAGCATGCAGCCACAGTTCTGAAGCATTTCCTGACAAAGGCCAAATGCTAAAATGAAGATGTACTCAGGCAGACAGGGAAAGACACTTGTATGCATGGTTGCACATGCTTGAAAAGTAACACCAGTACACACAAATACACAACGAAAGGCACGCTGATGTGAACATAGAAGAAAACACAAACAAACACACCTAGAAAAAAATGGAGATGCAGCATCAATACAAACAGCTCCTGCTCTAAAGTCAGAATCAGCTGAAGGTCTTGATGCTAAACATCTGTCTTTACCATAGACTGTTTATAAGAAGTGGATGTAGTCACAGTGATGTCACCCATTGGTTTGTGGACTGCCGATTTGAAGCCTCAGAGTTCGGCATTTTGACTCTAAGTGGGACCATAATTTACTACATGAACATCATGCTGTATTGAAGAAGACTTTAAACTAGCGGTTGAGACCATAAACTCATGTTTACAGTGTTTACTGAGGTAATAAATCAAGTGAGAAGTAGGGTCATTTTCTCATAGACTTCTATACAATCAGACTTGTTTTTGCAACCAGAGGAGTCGCCCCCTGCTGGCTGTTAGAAAGAATGCAAGTTTAAGGCACTTCAGCATTGGCTTCACTTTTCAGACCCGGATGTTGCCCACTGCTTTACACAATAATTAACCTGAGGCTGTACTCACACCAAATCAGGCATTGCAGCAAAAACGCCAGTTCTCCCATTCATCTGAATGTGGGTAATGCGTTTAGGCATATTGGGGGCCGCTGAGGGATAACGAAAAAAAACCTGCAGCGGCAAAAGTTGGAGAAACGCAACCCGACGTCATGCTGCAATGACCAATTACGTAACTGCCGATCAGACCGGAAGACGTCCACGGGAAAAAGAGCAGCATGTGACACAATGGAGTGTAACCTTGTCTTTCTCTCAGTTTGGCCTTGTGCACCAGTTTAAAACCAACCATTTTGATAGGCCTCACATCCTGTCAATCAGGATTTGGTGTGAATGCAGCCTTACAGACAGTCTTTGTTTACAGTATATGTGCTTTTGTGTGTGTATTGAGGTGGTGGATGTGGGAGGGGGGATATTTTCATCCAACATTCATCCCCACTGAGAAGACCCAGACCTCCCATCCCTGCTGATTTTACTGTAAGTGACAGAACCAGTTCATTTAGCACGATCTTCCCTTCTCCTTAACAGCGTACCCTCCATTTCTAGCTGTCCCTGGTTGAACTCTGCAGATCAGCAGTCCCAGCCTTCATGCCCGTCTTTATGATCCTGGCCCTCCCCTGTCGTCATCATTACCTCGCTGACTTGAGCTCCTCTATTATCCCCCGGTTCTCTCCCACCCACGTCACTCCCTCCCTATGCGGCACAATGGCACTTACAGCATGTTACAGCATATTGCTCTTACTTCACTGACACACACACACACACACACACACACACACACACACACACACACACACATCTACAGTATATGCTTGTCACTTCACAAATATACAATACAAAATGCTGGAATAAAAACAGTTCTAGGAAAAGCTACTATTACTAATGCCCATAACCCATCCCACTGCAAGCTTTATTACAACTGGGCCCAGAACTGAAATCCTGAATGGCAGCCACAATACAAAAATGCAATCATGGCTGCACACCAGGCCGCCCCAATCTCTCCGTAAATACAGAGGTCGAGGTATGCGATAAGCCTCCCAGGGAAATCTATTTGCCGCTATATCAACTAGTGTTTACTATGGATTGCATCAACTCCAGTACATAGGGGTCAGAGTGCAACTTCCTCAAACAAAAGCAAGGGGATTTACCAGAGTAATCCTGATCTCTGAATATCTGTATGTGTTTTTTTTACAGTCATATACATGTTGGATGGATTGAAGATGAGGGGCCATAAGTTAATTTACTGGTTCCCGACCCCCACTAAGGGTCTCCAAAGCTTCACGGGGGGTCGAGAGGCCTTCTTGATCTTCCTTGTCCATAAGTAGTCCCGGGACTAAAATTACCAGGAACTTCCTGGTGGAAACTTGACTTAAGACAGCTTTAAAAAATATATATATATACAGATGGCCTATATCTCAGCATTTCGTTCATTTCTGTGAAGAAAACTACATTAAATTATTTCTAAAGTTTGGATTATTATTTAACATATAAATAAAAATCAATAGAAATATATAAAAATAAATATTAAAGATTAGAAAAGTACATAGTTAAACAAGACTCGGTCAAAACCGAGTATATGGCTGGACCGTGTATGGTCAGTCTGTGAATTTGTGCTAAATTGTTACACAAATAGTCAATGGTCTTGTCTATAATGTTAAATCCAGCGGTACATGTACACCAGGTCCGGCGAGGCGTTCAAGCGGTAGCGTACCCTATCTTACTGTTATTCCGCCTAAACAATCCACCAAAATCTACTTCTGAAAACATTTTAAGTGAGAAATAGGCTATGCCACTGCTGAATCTCGTTTCATTTTAGAACTAGATCACCTTATTTGACAGCTTGGTCCAAGTTTCATGAGACGGATGCGTCGCGCTGGACGGGCTCATTTGCATAAAGATCTGTTCCCCGCCTTTTCACTTTGAAAGAGCAATGGCCAATGAGGAAACTCCAACATTCGGTCAACCAATCGTGTAATTTCATCACTCAGTCAGTCACTCTGACAGACTTTTGCGTTTGTAGGACTGGCCAAGCGCAAAGAAGCTTATTGAGTAGGTATGATTGTTAAAAAAAATAATAATAATACATAATACAGACAGATATTTGTAATACAAGTTCATAAAAGTAACAGAAAAACTCATCTCTGATGAGATAATCTGCTCAAAATTCATCTAAATTGCTCGTTTTAAACAAGCTTCCTGCAGTTTTCCCGTTCCCTATTTGAGTTAATTGTACAGTTTATCAGTTATTCTGTACCATTATTGTTATGCATTGAATATAATATGAAATATCCATAAAATATGCTACTTCGTCAAGGGTCGTCAGTTTGGTTAG
The DNA here is from genome assembly GCF_043250625.1 of Sebastes fasciatus. Taxonomy (NCBI): domain Eukaryota; kingdom Metazoa; phylum Chordata; class Actinopteri; order Perciformes; family Sebastidae; genus Sebastes; species Sebastes fasciatus. The sequence continues at coordinate 17,252,733 of NC_133801.1, forward strand.
GAATCACTGAGTTAATTAACGCTCTAATGAGACTTGGGAAGTGATGCAAAGTTTATATGTCAGGATCAATGTGTAGCTGAAAAAGGTTTCATCATTAAGTCAGATTAGAGGAGCTCTTTGACTGCAATGGAGCAGGAATTTATGGGATGTTGCCTTGCACTGTAACAGAAAATAGAACAAAATATTTTTTTTTATTGAGCTTTTTAATATTTCACATCTCACTTACTGTACTGTACCAAATAATACATATATTCTGCTCAGCTCTAAGCAGTCCAATCAAGGATACACGAGACGATCAAAGCTTTAGCAGCCAGAAGGATTTGCCAAGCAGGTTCGCTCTGGGATAAAATATTCCTGTCTCTCTCCTCCAAACCTCCTCCAATCACTTCATCCATATCCATTGGCAGACAGTGTACTTACACTGAAATAGAAACCATTCCTGAGGGACAGCGTAGTGGTTAAGCTTCTGCAGCACTTTCTATTCTGGACAGCTACCAATAACACTGCTGTGCGACTGGCCTACGGATGTTTCAAGTTTCCAGACGAAAGCGTGAAATGCTGCCACAGTGGATCAGACGTTTAGTAATGCTAGTATGGCATTGGTAATGATGGATGAAAAAGCCAACTCTTTGGAAGCAAGTAGGGTTCAATAGCCAACACAAATCTGAAGAGTGAATGACTGACTTTCGGGTACAATTGGTAGAACTGTTTGGATGTTGCAGGAAACACCAGTCTGTTTTTCTTCTTCTGTGTCGATTCATCTCTGCTGCTTTATTGAATTTGTTTGTCACATCCCCCCTCATAAGAGCTTTGAAATGCATATGTGTGGAAACTGAATTCCGTCGTGCAGCCAGTGCTTTATTGCAGTCATTTGTTATACTCTGACATCCTCTACTAAAAGGAGGAAGAAGCAGAGTTCTGCTATATATTTTGAATACCGCATTTATCTTTTTTTGGTCATGATATGGAACTGCTCTCTACAGAACATGTACAGATCATGTCGTCTTTAATGCAAAATACATTTTATTCTCACTCTGGTCAAATGCTGAACCTCAGATTCCAAATGAATGATGCAGATTCCATTTTCGTAGTTTAATGGTGCACCACCTCTACACTGAGATCTAATGCTCTGCATTGAGTCAAGCATGTTCAAGGTGGCTATCAGAATTTTTGAAAGGATCTTATCCTGTCTCTCATTTATGATGTCACCCTTATGTCAGTTTAGTGACATCCTTCTTGCAATATTGGACTAGGATCTCGAAGATGCATTCAAGATAAAAAAACAGCTCTGGCGAGTCTGATATGAGAAAATGGGGGCTTCCTCCTCCCAGTGAAGGTTAGGCATCTATCCCAAGTGGAGGACTTCAGGATCTTAGAAACTTAAGGTGGCCAGTATTCTTCAACTGAAGTGCTTGTTGGACGGTTGAACAGCTTTCACACTTTTTCGACAACTTTGTGAAACTAACAATGCAACATTCACACTCACTGAGATGACAAAATTGGCAGAATTTGAACTTCGTCCTTAAACTTTTCATTCTTTACACAACAGTTTCTGTCACTTTTCATGTGAAAAACCGAGCGCAACCAATTATTATCTTCCAGTGTAGTTGTTCGGAAACAACATATCCTCATAAAACGGTTCGTATGATATGTTACGAAAAGTTATTCCTCATTTTTCGTGTGTTTTCCTGCAACACGTGTCAGCTTAGGTTTAGGCAACGAAACTACTTCGATAGTTTTAGGAAAAGATCGTGGTTTGGGTTAAAATAACTACAGAAATGGCATAACTTAAGTACGGAAGTTACGTGACAAATAAATCAACATTGACTTCTGTTTTTTCACACAGGGTATGAACACCGGTCTCCTGGGTGAAAGTCTGATGTTTTATGACCCAACCATCCACCCCAACCTCTTCCATATGCGGCGTTTGTCACTCTTTATACTTCCTGGTTCACAATTACGTGGATCACATACAAATTGATTTAGTGTGATATATATGAATTACAGTGCACTACTTTTCATAAGTATAGCTATAAACAATGTATGAGAACGGCCTATCAGAAGAGTTTTATACACTTTTGCTAACCAACGTGGTGGGACCACACATCGTACAAACTAGTTCTTTTGGAGCACAGCCCAACCCTTATTCAAGTAGAGAAGTGTTGTGACATGAATCACTAATGAAGTGCAGTGGCTACAGTATTGCCAGGTGGTGACCAACAGAATGAGATTGTGGATACAAACTACCCAACTGAGATTTCCCTGCAGGGTTGCTGGTCTGTTTATGTTCTTCAGGCAATTGACAAAGAGGCTCCCCCCCGGGCTCCTCACTGGGGACACAGAGGCGACCAATTGGGAGGAAATGCAGGACAAAATGAACTACATTTCCCAGCTGGCCTGGTAATAATAACTTACAAGAAGCAGCAGGTTTCCAGTAAAAAGGTTGTCTGGGCTGCTCTTTATTTCTAAAAGAAATATGCACATGGATACACACCAGGCATAGAAGCACTATAAACAGGAGAGAGAGCAAGCGAGTGGAGGAGAGGCATGAGGAAAAGCCTGGTCCATTTAGTCATCATCCTTATGGGCTTATTGCCCAGCAAGAGAGCCATTATCGGCCCATTGTACCAGTGTCATACTGGCTCACAGTGAGCAGGCGTACCCGGAAGCACTGACATTGGCCTTATTTGTGAAGCCATAAACCCAGCGGTGGGCATCCACAGAGGTGAGGAAAAAGACCCTTGAATGCCAATTTGAAGAAGGAACATCTACACAGCTAAATACATAAGTGCTTACTAGCTGACCTTTTTATTGCTTTTTTTCTCTCATTTCTTAAGGCTGGCCCACACTAAAAGATTTTTAGCAGCTCTGGCTCCTTCTTCAGTCAGCTTGGTTTTCAATGGGCTATCGCTCTTTCCCACATGACTGCGTCATCGACTGTCCTCTGGGTTTTCCACACACAACAGGATATCCAGTCGTAGATATTCAAATTTTTTAATATTTGCGATTCGAAATCAGTGTGGCCAGGATGGACTTCCGGGAAGATCGGGGATGTAAAAAATACCCTTATCATACCTCACACCACAAGAATATCTGGCAAGATAATCTTTAGAACCATAACAAAATCAGGGCTTTGCTGACCATTGTCAGAGCGGGGAATCGGGCCCAAAATTGGCTTGATTCTCATGTAATGTGCGCGTAACATTAGTTGTTCATTTCCTGATCGTTTGTATTTCAGGATGAGGGACAGGCCTTTTTTAAATAAAAATAAAACAATCAAACGATAATTAAGAATATTGTAACACACACACACACACACACAAAGGATGTAATGCTCTACGATTTGGAAAGTAGGAGATGGAGGTAGACGCAAGGTTACAGCACTGCGCTTGTGCCCACAAGGTCGTTGGTTTGACTCAGAACAGCAGCAAAAAGTTGCAGAGAGAGTAAATGTCTCACAGCTACCGTCACAAAGGCACTGACTAAACGGTGAAAGAATGCGACTACGGGCAGTTTCTCCATAACTGTATGTTTTGGATAAATAAAGATATTACAGAGCCAACGGTGCTGTCATTACCTCATATGCTTCTTCCTGTTTGTCTTTAATAATGTCACTATCTTTCATTCTTTCTGCCTCTTGTCTTTGTAAAGTAGTTTCTGAACAACGCACCATGTCAAAGTTATGCAACCAAAAGCACCACCTGGTGATCTGGCTTTTAGAAGACAATTCGCAGTATATTAAGCAGTTTATCCTGATTTGTGCATTATTTGATTTGTGTACACTACTAAACCAGGATTTGCCTTACAAACATGTGGGAATCGTAAATAGAAAGAGAATGAAACAGCTGTAAAGGCCCCCCCTACTCCACTCCCCCGCTCTCCTTCCTGCCTCTCCCTGCTTTCCAGACTTGCTTTTTCTTATCGTCCCAACACCTTCCCATAGGAGCTGTGGGCTTACAGAGCGAGGGTGAGAAAGCAAGAAAGAAAGAAGATGGAAATGCAGATTAATGTACAGTAAAATCCCGGGGGTCTTTTCTATATAGAGGGGTATTTTATTGTAACAATCACATCAGCTTGTACAAATGAGTGCCCATGGAAAATCCACATCAATATTCTACATACTGAAGTTGGTCTGGACTTAATGTGAACTGTTTTTACTAGTAAGAGTGCAGTGTTGACGGTCACGGCGCAGCTTGTTCCCAACATTTCAAATTCATGTTGCGTATTAGAAAAGTATTTTCTAATACATTATTGTTATGACAAGGCCTGTTTCTCATCTAGAGTCTTTGTAATTCACAGTGTACACAGATAGTGTGCAAATGCAAGAATATTGAATGCTTTCATACTTGGCACAACTTGTGCTTGTCTCATATCTTTGCATACAAATATATGAACAAAGAAATGCCCAATTTGTCATCATCACTTCAACAATGTGGGAACACAACTGGACAAGTTGACAGGCCCCTCTGATTAGCCACATCCCGGCCTCGCTCTCACTCAGCAAGTCCCCTCTCGAGAAGAACGGGCTGGTTCACAGCGGTCTGTCATGACGTCATAAATTTCCCCCCAATCCTCAGAGGTATTTCCATACAAAGTTGTGTGAATTTCTCTCATTGCCGTTTCCTGAGTCACACTGAACCCTTGCCTTGACCAGAATTTTTTTTTGCAATAGCTGATAAGTTTGTTATGAAACCATGAACACACAAAAATAATAATAATAATGACGCATAATATTATCAAGCATTATTGATGTGGACACATGTGATATGATCATGTGCAGGCCACTTAATCAAGCTGCCAAGTGGCTTGCTGTTCCTTTTTTTCTGGTAAAGTTTGTTGCTTTCAGACCAAAGCCTGAAGAATGGGGTGCATCGGCACACTGCAGCCCGGTCGCATGAAAAGGCGTACGAATGACACGAAAATGCGCAAGGCTAAAGTCAGCAATAAGAATGCTGTTCTTGCTTTTGGCGTGTCATTTGTACACCATGTAGTCTGTACTGACTGCAATGTAAATGCATCCGCATAAATATGCTACGCTCAGAGCTAGTGACAGAGAATAAAAAGTTATAAAGACTGCTTATGGTGGACGGGAGGAGAGGTAGATGGGTCCAACAAACACAGGACTTTCAACCAGGAGACCGCAGTTCGAGACTAGTGTTTTGTTTTGTAAGCTACATTAGTGACGTGTTCTTTAGTGACGTTTCTTCCGTACTCTTGTTACGTTGTTTCTGTACGTGTTTTACTTAGTTTATGTACTATTTTAAGGACAACCATGATGTTTTTCCTAAACCTAACTAAGTGGTTTTGTTGCCCTCTGCTGGTACTGCACGTGTGTCATATTCACGCCTCGGCGAGGGAAAACTTGACACTAACATGCTATCCTCTGGTGGACAGGTGGGCCTATTACACGCTTTGCCACGATATCAGGTTGCACACTTTTATTGTGCGGCTTGTTCATGACTCAAATAATAGTAACATTAGCATTAGCATTTTCGTAGAGCATATCATACATTGGGGTATGTGTGTTTGAAAATGTTGGCTTAATGTGGCTGGAATGACCAAATCAAAAACAAAAGATTACTTTTTTTTGAATACGTCATCTAACTCTCCTTGTTATGCAGATGGTCGATCCAACACATTTTCCTTGAGGCCAGCACTTACTGTAATCCCTCTGGTGGGGGTCAGTCAGGCCAGAAAAGTGTTTGTGTGTGCATTTGCATTCATTTACTGTGTCTGTACACAAAACAGCATTTATGTTTGAGTGTCACCGTCAGTACTCCAGGGATCAACACATTACTGCCGTCCACATAATAGGAGGGATATAAAAGTAATTACAAGTTTTCAGTGATTTCAATCTCTTCAAAAGTGAAGGTCTCAGATCAATAAGAGCTCATTCACAATGTGTGTGTGTGTGTGTGTGTGTGTGTGTGTGTGTGTGTGTGTGTGTGTGTGTGTGTGTGTGTGTGTGTGTGTGTGTGTGTGTGTGCGTGCGCGTGCGTGTGTTTGTGAATGGGGACATGTCCCCCTACATCCTTCTGTCTGGGATCAATAAAGTTTTACCATTACCTAGAACACAGTACATACTATCACACTGTGTGTACATCCATCCATCAATGTTCATGAATTATGTATGTGCACACGTTCATGCCTGCTGATTTGCATTGCATACAGACTTGCATACATACACGTGTCAGGGGTCATCGGGGGGAAGGGGCGGTTGTGCTGAACCCTCCCATGAAAAAAACATTGCCCCTCCACTAAAATAATATGTTTAAATGTTATGTCATCATATTAAATCAGGAAAATCTAACTGCATTTTTTTCATGTTAACAAGCTACTTACCAAAATGTAATTCTTGTAAAACACATCGACAAACAATAATCGGTTCTGGATGGTTGCTGCTACAGTGTGTTGTAATTTATTTTAACTACACAGCAGAATCACCACCTACAACTACTCTGTTCCGCTGTGTTCTTGATGAGTAACATGACTGTGAAATATGGATGGTATGAGCAGCAGCAGCTGCCGCAGTGCCGCTCAGTGTGTGAGCGAGAGAGACAGAGATAAACGCAGAAAGAGAGCTCTTTGTTGAGGAAAGAAACCTGATCTGGCTACCTGGATTCCTCCATAGTCCTTCATGTGCAAGTGTGTATTTGTGCCTATTTAACAAACATGCATTAGGTCTACGTGTGTGTGTGTGTGTCTTGCATGTATATTTGCGTGCACATGCATAAAAGCATCTCAAAGTTGGAGCCTTTGCCTTAAGATTTTGTATTGTACTCAACAAACTATCGAATAACACTGGAGGCCTCCAAGGTAGATCAACATATGTGAAAATGAATGTCAAAATTGTGTGTTTGTTGGACCCAACCACCTCTCCTCCTGTCCACCATAAGAGGTCTTTCTCACTTTTTTTTTCTACGTCACTAGCTCTGAGCGTAGCATTTCACTCGGATGCATTTACACTGCAGTCAGTACAGACTACATGCGTACAAATGACAAAAGCAAGAAAGGCATTTGTATTGCACACTAAATGCCTTGCGAATTATCATAATTACATGATAATATATACAATATATATATATATAATTATCAATAATTATCATTATTTAATGAATGTTTTTACTACAATCTTTCCACAACCTGTGTTTTTTAGCTGCTTGACCATTACTGTTTATTAACCGTACATTACTTCCCTGTATTTATTGTAGGAATAACCAATGTAGAAACGTCCAAATATTAGTGTTTTACCTGTGTTGAAACAAAAGGGCATCCCATTTATGCTTAATCCTACAAGCATAAATATGCAAAATAGTTGCTTATACATTTACATTTTTATATGAGGGATTTTACCAAGAACGGAGCAGACATGTTAAATCCACAGTGTCTAATATTACGCAGGAATCCCCATCCATTTTTACAAGCTTTGTGCATCTATGCTCTGTATGTACACATAAGTGTGAATGAAAAACAAGAAAACGTTTGGCTCGTGCAAAATGAGCCCAATGTGGATTATAAAGCAGAGAGTGTGTGGGTTGTGTTTTTGTATTGCTGATGACTGGAGTATCACTGCATGCTCACTCCGTCTGTCTACTCATTGGAAAGCTCCCTCATGCAGGCAACTCTCATCCCATGCCAGCACTGATGTCATAAGTGGCCCCATTTCTCTGCCTCCTATTGGTCCACCCGGCGTGACACTGCTCTCCTGTTTGACGTACAGTTAACAAATTCACGTCACTGTAGTAAGTGGTCCGATCTCTCTCTCTCACACACACACACACCTTTCAGCATTTCCTTTTTCCTTTTCAGTCATTTGTTTCTGCCCTGCTCCTCTTAACTCCCGCTGCAGTAAAAGGAAACACCCAGTGAGCCATTTGCTGATTGGCTCAGACAAAACCAGCCAGTAGTGCGTGTAGCTGTCAGAAACAGGAAAAGACCTCAATGCAGCTGGACCTCATGTGTTTGTGTGCCTGTATTCAGTATTTGTTTATAACACAGTAAGAGAATAAGTGCCTACATCACACCTCTCAACCTGAGTGTGCACATGTGTGTTGTTATGGGTGTTTACCCTCTAGGATGATATACGTTCTTGATTCATCACTATTGCATCTCTGATTCTACGTCCACCTGATCAATATCTGGTTTAATATGCAGTTTACTGCAAAGGTTAAGTGGATCTTTATGTCCTTCTCTAGTTGATTCTTTGTAATATTCGTCCTGTGTGAGTGGACCAGAGGGACTTTTAAATAAGATAGCAACAAAATGGTCAATAACAAAGCTGGGTTTACAGGAAAACAAATATTATAAAACAATCTATTCTATGGAGTGATTTTTCTTGGTTCATTTCATAAAAGCAGTCCTTACAAGCATGAGACATGATCCAATGATGAGATCAAATCTGAAAGAGTAAAAATGGAGAATATCCATACACTGGATTAAAGATCCCATAACTTTATTAGACTGAAAAAAAGGCACAGATTTGGGACATTATTGAATCTGTCGTCCTTCACCTGGCCCAACTATGGAATGGGATGTACATTAACCTTCTTTCTGCATTAAATCCAAACTACATTTTCATTACTTGGGTGAGTAAATCTATGATACCAGTACTGGAATCTTAAAGGTGCTAAATGCGAGATTGGGAGCATTTCTATTGCTTCCGCAAGGCTCTCAACAAGGCGACGACTGAGCCAGCGGCTCGTAGCTAACAGTGCTAATAGTGAAAACAATGGCAAAGGTGCCGACAGACCTAATAGTGTTTACCGGAGGGGTAACTGAAGGGTGGGTGCTACACTTCTGCGATGCCACCGTCGGTCGGGACGGTGTTATCAGCTGTAACTGCCGTATGAGAGCAGCGCTGAGAGGCAATGAGCTCACCAGTGGGGCACGCTCACATGCACTAAAAGGCATGTGCGGCCGGCCCGGCTATGTCAACAAAGCATGGAGAAACTCTGATTACAACACACACAGAGGGAGAGCGACTTCATTCTCTGCTCAGGTAGACATTACTCCTCTATATCTTTACATAGCAAATAGTTGTTTGATGCTATATTAATGGATATCGTATAGAGAATATTTTATAAAATATGCATTTTCTATTAAATACAGCAATCGTGCAGGTCAAAACAGGTACAAACTACAGTATTCTGTTATTGACTGCACATATTTAATCTACTTCAGTCAGAGCAGATGGAGAGAAGGTTATAAAGGCACATGTATAGAGTGGATTATTAAGACGTACATTGTATCTGTGTACAGTTAAAATGTATAATACAGAAGAATGTAGTGCCTGTTAGTTGGTTCAATTCGACTTCAGGAGCTGCAGTTCAGTTTTCCCTTGTGTCTCTCCAGGATGGCCAATCATCCAGTTGACAACGAGCTAACGGCAAAAGCCTGCGGGCAAAAACATATTGATCATGTCGTTCAGGCTGTGTGGGACAATGCGAGCGATGTTTTCAAGAAACACTGGGCCCCTTGACAAAAGAGGAGTCACGCTTGAATGCCACAGGACATCTTAACATTATTGCCAATCAAACGCATTGCCTTAGAGAGTATCCATCTGTAAATGCATTTCAGTGGCGTAACGCTCCGTGCAAAAAGTTACATCTGATGGTTTGTACAGATGTTCCAATTTCAACTGCATTCATATCAGACCACGTCTGACTCAGTGTCCTATTTTATTCAAACTGTGATGAAGAAGCCATATTATTTTTGCTTCAATGGATGTTCACATGGTTTACCGCTGATATTGAGCGGGTGTGTAGTGTGTCTGTGTGTGTGGGGGGCGGGTGCTGGTGCATTTGCGTGTCTGAATGTTGGAACTAACACGAGAGGTGCATTGCATGTGGGCCTATTTTAGCATTCATGCATATGTGAGTAAATGTTTTCATGACACACGATGAGGACATGCATGAGGAAGCACATGCCTGCAAACTGTAGCCTGTATGCAAATTAAGGATGGTGACTTTCTCTTTTTTTTTACAGATCAAGTAATCTCATTATGTACTCAATTTCTTACTGATTACTCACATGAGGAAGAAAACTGTGACTGTCTTTTAGAAGGCTGTGTTTCCATGTGGCACCGCTGGTTGTATAGAAAATTCCTGTAGTTATCTGCAATTTTTAACTCCAATTTTATTAGTGTGTAAATAATGCTTGAACTATTGGTTTACCCAGTCAGTTGGTTGGGATCCCTATATAGATGACTGAGAAGCCTGCTGCTTCACTCCTTTTGAACTCAATGAATAAATAAATGTTATGCATGTATTCATAGAGTCAAAGTCACAGCTCGGTAACCTCTGTTTGTATTTCATACGTACTCCATCCTTTAATGGTCTTAGGTGTTGGTTAAAAGGTGGTGAAGGCTGTTTTCCTCTGAAACTGAACTAACTACATAATAAGCCACAAAGATAGAAGTTATATCTGTAAGAGTATGACTGCACCAAACACACAACAATTAAAGTGCTTCATCACTGGCCACAGGATGGCACTATTGGTATCATTGTCAAATATCTGTGCGTCATCTGTCTGTAGAGTACATACATTTTATGGGAAAAAGCAAACATAAATTGTTTGATTAAAAGCTAAACGTTTTAGAAACCACAGCACATATAAAATGCTGAAATTTGTGAAACGTGAAAAGCGAGCTGAAAGCATGTGCAAGTAGTATAGAGGAATGCTAAGAAAAACAAAGAGGACGCTCAATAAAAACACAGTGCGCTACAGTAAATCTCCTTCATGCAGAGGTAAACACTCTCGCGTCTATTTTTTCTTCTTTGTTATTTTAATTTGTTTGTTTTCAAGCCAACATCCAGTTGCTGCCTCAGCCACAGAAACAGTAATGAGCTACCCTGAGGCTACTCACTGTAGGAGAGGAAAAGGAGGATGCTTCACTGAAAGACAAAGCAAATACTTTAAATCTAATATAAACATTGTGACCAATGTATCAACATATGGCTTATTATGCCTTTACTCAAACCTACAAAACTAAGTGTTTAAGTAGCCTAGATTAGGTAAGGCAAATGTTAAGATAAGGTCTTAGATCATAGGTCTAAGCTAATGTGTTTCACAGGTAATTAGGGATAATCTTCTTTTAAATCTTTCCATTCAGTTCCACACTTTTATTTCAGTGCCAACAATCATAGAGTCACCCGAGTGTGCGGTGACATTTTCTCAGGTCAGTGTACATCTAACGTAAGAAAATGTCACTGCATTAATCTTTCACTTTTCTCAATACACACAACCCATACATGGTACATAGTAATACACATAATTACCACTTACAGTGTTGATGGTTTGTCTTTTTTAAATGATTTGTACATAGATTAGACCTTTAAAATGAACTGGCAAACCTGCTGTCTGTGACTGCAGGACCAGGTAGTTACTCTAAACAGACAAATAGAACAAATTTGACAAAATATGCCACTTTATACGACTCATATGTTTTGTTTTATGTTTTCTATAGTATCTTAATCCCATAATGTTCCTTGTTTAAAAAATAGTGTCACAATACCTGAATTTACTGCTCCTATTGTGCAAACCATCAAGAATAAAGAATAAACCATACATTTGATGTGAAACCATTTCACTTAAACACTTCATTCATTATAATTCACTTTAGTAACCAACAAATGCATTGAGCTGCTATGACAGTATTTATCCACTAGATGGTGCTACAGGGCAAAACACACTGAAGGGTGTCAGTAAGCCATCCTAACTCTGTCACCTGAAGTGTTAACAATACAAGTGTAAGACAATACATAAAATGTGTCTTTAAATGCTCCTGAGCATCCTTCATTGCATTTTAGAGAGATGATATTTTTTGTGAACTCTCTTCATGGCACCCAACAAAAACAGGCCTGTGACCCAATTCTGTGGCTCCAGCCAACAGTCCTCCTATATAACACTTCTACTGCTTTTATTTTGAATTTTAAAAAGTGAATCGGTGTTAAAGACAAATCTAGAATATATGCAAACGTTTCCCCTGAATAGTTTAAGAAGAGTGAGAGGAGACGCACAGTTAATGAAGGTTTACTGTATTTACGACCAATTATTTCACGGATTGTAACCATACTTCAGAGTACGTACTTGAACAAATGTTCTTTGCTTTAGTGACGATCAAGATGCTGACACAGAATGATTTTTCAGGTTTGTAATTTAAAGGTGCACTGTGTAATGCCACCTGCTCCAAAAAAACAGGGGGCAGCATTTCACCTTTACTACTGGGTCCATATAATCTAAATTTATAGTCATCAATCAACAGCACGGCAAAAATACGTAAAATTCAACCAAACTGCTGAAACTCTGAGAGCTGGTCAAAATAACACTGCTATTTTACAATCTTAACGTGTGGCCTATAGTTTACAGTAGTGTGTTTACTGTGACAGTAACCGGGGGCTGTACGGTAGTTTTTTGACGGTTTGTTTATTGGATTGGTTCTGGGGTGACAAAGATGAGGGAACAACTCGTGTTTCCGTTATTCCCTCCCCGCCGGCAGCGAAAACCCCAACACCGGAAATCAGAGTGGGCTGGTGGAGCGTTGGGTCTAACCAGTGAAGCGGCAGCAACAAAAAGTTTGCTGATCCAGCAAGGTGTCAGGGCAGCAGTCCCCCAGGATCAGACCCCTGGACCTGATGCTAACTGCTAATGGAAGGTCTGTCTCTGTCTCCCAGAGCCGCCGCCTCAGGCTGTCCTCCGTAGTCTCCTGGTGGCGGTGAGGACGAGGCGAGGGTGCGAGTTGTTTTCTTGTTTCTGCCACTTTGGATTTAATCCAATAAACAAACTATCAGTACGCACACGGACCATGAATGTATTATTGACGAACCCTCGGAGCAGCTCTACTTCTTCTCCCTCTCATGGTGGACCATACTTACCAACCCTGAGACCTTAAAAATAGGGAGGATTTCAGAACCAAAGCGGGTGGTCTGGGGGTCCTCCCCCAGAAACATCAGAGTTTCAGAGACTTTGTTTCCTGCATTCTGGTGACTTTTAAAGAATGACATAACTAAATAATAAGTACACTGCAACAGCATTTTTTATATTAAACTTTTAATTTTACCTTTAACTCTCAGGAGAGAAAACTGAATAATTCGCCCCTCTGGTGTAAACTTATGTGAAACTAATATTCATCAGTTTTTATTTATTTATTGCCCCAGCTTGAGTATTTCTTTCTCTTGCTACACTCCATTTCTCTCTCCGTTTCTCACTCAATGAAGGCCCTTTCAAACACAACGCGACAACAACACCACTACATTCTGAACCCCGTTATTTCCAATGGCTTGCGCTGCGCCACACCGGCTTTCCGCTATAACGAGCAAAGCCCAACTTTGGGTGCTCAAACATGAGCTCACACTGTGCTGTGTCTCGAGCATAGACTGCTCTCTTCCGCCGGGAAACTACAGTTGGTATACCTCTATTGCTGTCCCAGTGGGAACAGTAGGGCTTATACACGCTGTACAGAGAGACAGGTTAATATAACAAAAAAGGAAAAAAAGTGGGAAAATTTGCCATGAATTGGGAGAAATACAGGAGAATTGTGACCCCGGGAGGAAACCGGTAGAGGGAAATGAAAAACATGGACGCTACAGCGACTCACTATCACCTCTCGAGTGAACAAGTGGTATTACAAGACAGGACAGGCCGGGGCTAGCTGGTTAGCATGCTCATTTCAGTAGATATCTCTGCAACACAATACATACATAACGTCAACACTGTAACCTCTTCACATTTTGTTGATAATATTAGTTAATTTTTTTGCATGTCTTGAACAAAAATTCTGGCCAGATCTTACACATTGCACCTTTAAACATTATCATCATCACTGTTATAATTAGGAAAACAAAGTGAATCTTGACTGTCTTACGTGTACAAATGGAAAGTTGTATTTCTGAGTAGCTTTTAGCATCAAGTCCTAAATCAAACTGTTGTCATAGAAACAAATATGAAATCTTTCCATTTCACACAGTTAACTCTCTCTGTGTGTTTGTGTGTTCACAGAGTCCAGATCAATAAGTGCCATCTTTTTCCGTTACCCTTCCCGAGTTGCAGACAGCAGTTTGATGCTATTCTAATACACTCTTGTATATTAAAATCCCCTCTGACACACATACATACACAGTCATGGAAAGCAAACGTGAACAACACAGTTACACAACACACACCTAGATAGATGGCTTAGATAGACGTCATAATTACACGGCAATCTTCATCCTGCCATTTGTCACAGCCCAGGCAGGTGGCAGAGACTCTGTGTGTCTAATTGCTTGTTTGGCTGCAGATGGAATCCTCCCTCGAGTCCCTCAGTGCTCCCCACCTGCTCTCGCTGCTGCCCAGGGACACTAATGAAGTTACGCCACCCCTCATTCAGGCTCTTAAAAGCTCCGGCAGCCACCCTGATGGCAGGCCAAAGTGCTCCCTATTGCTTTCCCTTTGCCCTCTCTTGCCTCAGTAAACAGCCTGTCATTTCACATCAGCCGGCAGACTCACTGCTACTGAGCCTCAACTGTGTCTAAATGGACTAACATATCTGTCTTTCTGTCCATTTCTGTTTTCTTTATTAAGTATTTTTGTCTCTAGTTCTTCCTACTGCTTCCTGCTTCAGTAAATTTAGTCTATTCTGTTCTTTTACGCTGGTTTTCAGGGTTTATGTGTCACTGATCTGTATAGAGGCTGCTTGATTTCCCCTCCTTTGTCTCTAGTGTATGAGACTTTTTTTCTCTATTTGAGGCTGTTTTACATTAGAAGAGGGCTCTGCTGGGTCACTGTTTTGTTGGTTCTGTTTGGTTTCGTGGTGAGCAACAGTGTGGGTGTGGGAAAAGTAATTTGTGTTCTTATTCAAGGTCAGTCCAGCTCTATTGTCTCATGCAACATCTTCGTTTTTTTCTCTGCTGTACTTTATGTAAAACAAGTATAGAGTTTTCTTTACAACTGTGTAATACACTGCAACTGATAGACTTGAATAGGTCTCAAACGTTTCAAATCCTCTAGATTTAAACCATATTTTAATGCACTTTAAAGGTGCTGAATGTGAGATTGGGAGCATTTCTATTGCCTCTGCGCGGCTCTCAACATGGCGACGGCTAGTAGGTACTAACAGTGCTAACAGTGAAAACGACGGCAAACACTGCTGACGGAGCTAAAGGTTGGGGGGAACCGAAGGGTGGGTGCTAGGCTTCCGCGACGACCACCATATGAGAGCAGCGCAGAGCGGACGCCGTGAGCTAGCCAGTGGTGCACGCTCACATGCACTAAAAGGCACGCGTGGCCGGCCCACCTATGTCAACAAAGCGAGGAGAAGCTCGGCTCACAACACACACAGAGGGAAAGCGACTTCATTCTCTGCTCAGGTAGACATTACTCCTCTGTATCTTTACATAGCAAATAGTTGTTTGCAGCTATATTAATGCTCTGGATATCATATAGAGAACCTTTAAGAAATCATTAAACACTGTGACCCCACACCCGACTGCAAGAAAGCTGCCATGAACGCTACAGTCCTAGGATGTTGTTAATGCATTGCAGGCACCTCTGACTTGAATATATTTAATATGGAAATGAGTTTCTAAAAAAGAAAAAAGAAAAAAGAGGGCTGAATTATTACAAGAAACAAGATAAAACATTACATTTGACTGCAGGAGAGTATGTTTTTGTCTTGCTGCCTCAGTGACAGCAGCCTGTTAATGGATGTCAGTTTAGTGATCCATTAGTTTTTACAATCCCTGGCCAATACTATAGCTATCCATCCTCCTAATTATGGGGCCCTTATCGTGCTATTCAGAGACGCTGCAGGAGAGAGAGGATGTCGGGGCCATTGACCGTGGCAGCTCTTAGCGAGCTGTATCCCCTTTCCAGTTCATTACCTTGACCTCCGTGGCACTAACTAACCATGGGTTTAATTTAGCATCAGTCCAGAGAGGAAGGTTTGCTGTTGTGACACAATTGTTCCAAGGACGGAGGAAATACTTTTTTTGTCTTTGCTATATAACATTGAATGACTGAAATAAACAGGGACCTGGAATATAAGAATGTACCATTGTGCAGCCACTGTTAGGAGAGCCACACCTATTCTAATCTTTGCACAAAGATCACACTCATCCCATGTGGCATTTAACTCTCTATTAGATCTGAGTCCGCCCCACTGAAAGGGTAACTGAGCATAGCAGTAATGATGTTATGCTATGCATGCATGCTTTCAAGATAAGCTCATACAAAACCAATTTAACATTTACTGTATCATATTTTCTCTGCTTTTACGGAAGGAAAATCATATAATGCGTCGATATAAATTAAATTTGCATTGTGCACTGAGTGTGGATTTTCTGTAGGGTGTATAATGTTTCTATTTTTCCCATCATGCCAAGAGCCACTATGTCCAAATCATAGACCGTAGATAAAAAGTGAACGTAGTCACCGTGACGTCACCCATTGGTTTGTGGACTGCTGTTTTGAAGCCTTGAGTTCGGCATTTTGGCCATCACCATCTTGTTTTTTTGCAACCAGAAGTGACACAAGAGGGTGGAGCTAAGTACAACTGAACGCTGAATAAGACATTTTCAGGTGACCAAAAAGGATATAATTAACTTTCATGAAGTGAAAACAGACTGTGAAAGGGTTAAAGTTGTAAGACGAAAACACGGACATCTCCCAGAGCGGATAACGCCGTCGTAGCAACCTGTCAATCGCCAGGTAGCCACGCCCTAAAGCATACCCTGCCTTGTCTATTTGCCTCTAAATGGGACCATCATTTACTAAATGAACGTCATTCTATATTAAAAAGACTTGAAACTAGAGATTGAGACCATAAACTCATGTTTACAATGTTTCCTGAGGTAATAAATCAAGTGAGAAGTAGGCTCATTTTCTCATAGACTTCTATACAATCAGACTTCTTTTTGCAACCGGAGGAGTCGCCCCCTGCTGGCTGTTAGAAAGAATACAAGTTTAAGGCACTTCCACATTGGCTTCACTTCTCAAACCCGGAAGGTTGTCCACTGGTCCAAATAGGAGCTTTGGATTGTTGCTGAAAGAGTAAGTAACATCTGAGTGTATTTCTGTGAAAGTGTGTTTATATCCATAAGTATATTTTTCTGCATTGTGTTTTCATTCAATCAAGGGAAGGCGTTTGAAAGAAAAATGATGTAGGAAAGTTTTACACATACTGAGGAGGAAGTTCTTTTGCTGATTAATTTCCATACAGCATATTAATGAACATCTGTTTCTGCATCGCATCTAAGTGTTTGGAGCATAAGTCCATGAATATGAGTTTTATAGCAGGTGTCGTTGTGGTGGTAATATGTATTAGGTGTCCGGGGTCCATGTCTTTTTAATTTAGATGAATGTTCTCTCCGTCTCTCGTGAGCTCAGTTTTTCTCTTCTGCACTTTCTCTCTCTCGCACACACACACACTGCTGCTGACTTAATCTTCTATTTTGGGACAGTTGATCTCATCAGCCAGCGCTCACTCTCTCTCTAAGATATTAAAAAGTGCATCAGCCTGATGTAGAAGTCCTTTAATGTCATTCATTGAGGACAGAGGGCTTCTGCCTTAAAGCAACACTATGTGACTTTTGAAAGGAAAAATAACAAATTCTTACAATATCGCACAAATAATAACCTCGATTTATAAGCACAAAAACAACATGCCGTACTCAGCCCTTATACACTACGGATTTTGCTGCTCCAGCCTTACTTGGTCTGGTATGACCAGTGGCTTACGATGGCTAATGTTAGCTAATGCAAGATAGATATTACTCTGTAACTAACATTACTGAGTCAATTTGCTGACTTTTTGAGTCTTCTTTGCTACGTTTCCTACACTTCACAACTACACTTTTATCTTTTATTATTATCCTACATTGCCACTTGTAGCTAATGTAGCCATTAATACGATTACTCTATGTGATCTGTAACAAAGAAATAAAGATCTTCATCAGAATCTACTTACAGTACACGGAGAGAAGTAGGGTGACAAGGCACTCAAGATTTGGAAATTTGGCAAGTAACAGAATGAGCTATTTGATTTTTTTTCATATTTGCTTTGTTTTACGCTTTAATTTTCTCTGTTTTATCCATAGATTGTATATAAGAAGTGGACGGTGTCACCGTGACGTCACCCATCGGTTTGTGGACTACGTTTTTGAAGCCTCAAATTCGGCATTTTGGTAGTGGCCATCTTGGTTATTGGCCATCACCATCTTGGTTTTTGCAACCAGAAATGACACGAGAGGGTGGAGATAACCGAACGCTGAATAAGACATTTTTAGTTGAGCAAAATGATACAATTAACTTTTATGAACTGAAAAAACACTGTGAAAGGGTTGAAGTTGTAAGACAAAACTCCCAGACCGGACAACGCCATGGTAACAACCTTTCAATCACAAGGTAGCCACGCCCAAAGGCAGTCGCCTCCTGCTGGCTATTAGGAAGAATGCAATTTTAAGACACTTCCGTATTGGCTTCACTTTTCAGAACCAAAGGTTGCCGCTAGGGATGTGACGGTGAGGAAATTTTAATAAACTTGTGACAACACCGGTGTTACCGATTACACCGGACATTTTACAAGAAAAGATGATGGTCAATATGTGTAGAGCGCTTACTTTGATCTTTAACGTCGGGTGGCTGTGTGTCTGGCCTCTCCAGTCGAGCTTTCGCTGCGGGGCTGCAGGTTTCCACCTGGCGCTGCTCCGCCGCGCACACCGGCTGTGACCGCTCGGTCCTCCTCACGGCAATTACCTCATTAACGTTATGGTTCCCTGATACCATTGGGTTTAAATCTGAAATATTGCCAAATAGGTGCTTGTGCTTTTTGCTTTTACACCAAATCCTCCGCCATCTCTTGTCTGTCAACTCTCTCTCGTCCCGTGTGTGAAATCTGACTCCTGCTACTCTGAGCTGAGACTCCATACGGAGCAAACACTTTCACTTTCAGTTTGTAGCGTCCGTCGTTCAACTATGTATTGATGACACGGCACTGACACGCAAAAATTAACTAAATGTTTCTTTTCTAAAAAAAAAGAAAGCAAAACGACGGTGGGGGAGGTGGTGTGTGCCCGACCACCGTGTAACATCGGTAATACCGACTACCGCGGTCGGCCAAGTTGCCGACTGGTTATACCATCACTGTTTGTTCTGTTGCGACTGTTCCCACATTATATATTTCAAATGGTTCTTTGAATAGAAATTTACTATACAAGCTCACTCTGCTTGTGGGTGGCAACTCTATTTACTCTCGCTGAAACGATAAAAAAAAGTCGACTAATACTGAGCTCCCACTAACATAGACCAGGTCTTTCATTTTGACTGGCTTATCTTTGCCTCAAGATTATGTTGTTATAATGTTAAACACTGTGAAGACAACCATTATTGTCCCAAACTATGGCACAAGGTCAACTAAAGCAAGAGTGTGAATTTGCCTGGGAACCGAACCTGTTTTTGTTACATTAATGCATATTGTATCGGATATTTTGACCACGTCATTCCATTTGCCATGTTTTTTTGGGGGTGTAGCAAGAACCCATGAATAAAACACTTGGTGCCAAAATTAACATTTGCTGTAGCCCTTCATTATTCATAGCTTTAACCTTAAAACTGGCTTCCCCTGTACATACAGAAGCTCAGACTCATTGGGAATATTTGGTGCAGTCTCCTGGAAGTTGGACAGCCAAATAAGGCTTTCTGTCTCTCTGTTTCACTCTTCACAACAGAGGAGTTCATTTATGCAAAGTAAGATATTGAGCTGACCATTTATCCTCAACACTCTTCATTTTCAGTCAGAGCATCTCGGTCACTCACACACTGTCCATCCATCTGTCACGCACAATAGCTGACCCGATTTTGACAAAACCATGATGTGTGATTTTTCCATGCCAGCATTTCCAAAATTACATCAAAGCAGGCAGCAGAGTGATGCTGTAAACACCCACCGCTATACTGGATACTGGCTTTTCTGCATGTGAATAGAGGACGCAGCATCTTTGAGTTACTGATTCTTAAGCAACCACGAGCGCAAATTCTTCATCTCATATCATACACACATGGTAGGATAATCTTCTCAGTGTATTTGGGCATGTGGTTTGTTTACATATCAGAACTGCAGTGCTCATATCTCTACTTCTCAGAAACCCTACAGTATTTATCTCTAAAATAAACCATTTCCATTATCACAACAAGCACTAAATTCCTGCTCTGATCCACACTGACTTGTGTGATCTGTGTGTGTTTATGCACAGCTTACAACAGGCTAAAGTTTTAATGGGTGCTAAGTGATATAAACAGAGGCAGGATCTCTCTGTGTGTGTGTGTGTGTGTGTGTGTGTGTGTGTGTGTGTGTGTGTGTGTGTGTGTGTGTGTGTGTGTGTGTGTGTGTGTGTGTGTGTGTGTGTGTGCGTGCGTGCGTGCGTGCGTGCGTGCGTGCGCGCGCGTGTGTGTGTGTGTGTGCGTGCGTGTACGTGTGTGTGTGTGTGTGTGTTTGTGTGTAAAACAAAGAGGGAGAGACAGAATTTGCATTGTATCTCAGGAAATATTGTTTACTAAGGCAGGATGCCAAAAAAGGGCAGCGTCAACCCTCGTGACTGTGTGTTTGCATCCACAACTACACAATGATCTTTAGACCTTTAGTTGCATGTGAATCCATGTGAGAAAAACAAATAGACCTCCATGACAGATGCTATAATTTGCTGGCATAAAGAGTCCCTCTGGGAAGTTTAAAGTTGTGTGTTGTTACTTAAACATTATTGCACTGCATTGTATGCAGAAAGACTGTTCAATATTCACTGTATGCACATGTATTCTCTCAATCGCTAGTTTCAAGTCTTCTTCAATACAGCATGATGTTCATTTAGTAAATTATGGTCCCATTTAGAGTCAAATAGACCATAAAGCAGGGGATGCTTTAGGGCATGGCTACTTTGTGATTGACAGGTCGTTACCACGGTGTTGTCAGGTCTGGGTGTATCGTGTTTTCATCTTACAACTTTAACTCTTTCACAGTGTTTTTTGAGCTCATGAAAGTTAATTATATCCTTTTTGATCACCGGAAAATGTCTTATTCAGCGTTCGGTTGTACTTAGCTCCACCCTCTCGTGTCACTTCTGGTTACTTCTCGTGTTACTTCTTCCACCCTTGAGAATATCAGTGTGGAAAATGTTTTCTCTACAATGAAACCACTTATCAGTTAATTTTCTTTTCTGATGAGCAAATATATCAACTTCAAATGGAAAAAAAGAATTCCCTTTCTAGTTATGAAGTTCTGGCCAAAGGGTTAAAGGTTCTATCTTATCTTTAAACAAATGCAATTATGGGGAAAATCAGTAATCTTATTATTCAGTTGTTATTGCATGTTCTCATTTTCTTACACCCTAAAAGGACAGATGCCTTTTCTCCATCAGGATCTCAAAGGATTGTTTTTGTTTAGTGTTAATGTAGTCCTGCGAAGGGAGACCTGTCACTAGAGATAAACTGAGACCATCAAGCAAACAAAAGTTATTTTAGAAGTTATCTACAACAGAGAAAAGCAATTTTGTTGTGTTCTTCAAATCTCTGCCGTGAATCAGGTCGACACTTTTGTTTGCTCTTCCATCGGCTGCAAAGTGGCTGCAGGCTTTTATTGTTATTTTTCTTTATGGCGTCATTGTTGGGACGGGATGGGTTCGCGAGGCTCCATTGTTGTCTGCGACTCTGTTAAAGGCCATTTTCTATGTGCATTTATCCCTTCATGTTAGAACTTCCTTCCTGCCATTCACTGTTGAAGTCATCGGTGCTATTTTTAAGAGCACATCGCGAACTGTCACCACTGTGTGACTGACTTACAGTGGAAGACTGAAACAAATGTTTGGTAATTGCATGTGGGAGGGGTTAAAACTCCAGTGGGGAGAAAAAGAAGAACAAATTAAACAGGATCATGATGGTAAAGTACCACAGATACATAATACATGACCCATTTATTCTTGCAGCTTTTGGAAAATTGTGAATGAATGAAAGAGTGACTGAAAGGTATCGGAGCACAAATAACATCTCTGCCCCTCTTTGTTCAATGCTCTGACTAATCGTGGAATAAATGTTGGATTGAGTAAAATCCCATGCCAGGTCACTGCATGGAAAGCCACACATGCTCTTATCGTACCCTTTATTCACCTTCAGCGTCTGCCACATGCTGTTATCTGGGCATCGTGTTTGCACAGGCAGCAGGCTACTATCCCATGCAGGGGTGACAGTCACAAGGAGGAATCATGATCAAGTTAAAGTTTTGGATTTTAAGAGGACTTCTATAGGAGGTCTGAGGGCCATTAGCATGAATAAGACGTTGAAAGTAACCATCAAATTATTAGAAATACTCAGAACTAAATCCAAAATAAAATAATAAATATGAAAAGGAAAGCAAAAGAAATGCAAGAAAATTCAAACTCATAGAGACACAAGCTACTGTAACATGCTCAAAGAGCATTTTGTTGTTTCATCTCATGACAGGAGGGGACTGAAATAAATCTTTCAACAGAAAGCCAAACTTTCTACCTTTGGGAGGAGAAATAATGATTTTCTCTTGCAGATTCCTCTGAAATATACAAGAGGCAGGGAGGCATATTCGAGCAGTTTTCAGAGACATATAACGCCCCGACCATTCGGGAACAGACGTGCAAATAACACTCAGTGTGACGTATGATGTTTAACACAGCCTCATATGAAGCATGATTTCAAACAGCTGGTGTGCAAATGTCATTTTCTGCGCACAATGATGATATAACTGATGGATTTTAAAGCACGAAGCTGCTTGTCTCATTTGAGCTCCGTTTAAGGTTCAGTGACTGCAATTAATGATAATAATGGTAATGTGCACTGACTTCGCCCTCAAAGGAAGATTGACCGCCTACCCCCGGTGACTGACAGATCCTTAAAGATCTCACGGGTTCATACGTCTCACTGCAGAAGCAGCTAGGTGAAGGCTCTTTAATTAAGTGGAGAATGATGTGACGCATGTGTGTGAGTGTGTCTCCGTGTGTGTGTGTGTGTGTGTGTGTGTGTGAAAGAGAGGCTATGGGACTGAGTGGCGTGCAATATACTGTGAGGAAATCTGAGCTTACTAGAGAACTAATGCCGTAGCTCTCTGAATGTACAACAATGGAACATTAATATTTGCATTCGGCATCAAATTCAACAAATACTGTATGGTCTGGGGTCTACACCTTAAAACTTTAACATTGCCTCAGGCTTTGTTGACATAGTTGACAGGTCTGCCCTTTGTAAGCAGTCTGAGCTCCGAAATCTTCCTCTACAGCGGCAACAAATCTTGACTTGCAATCCATCTAGTTAAGTAAACAGCATTAACAGAGGCCACTGGTTGTCATGTACTTTTAAATTACCACCTAAAGTATAGAATAAAATAATATGATTTGTTTTTCTGATAAAAATCTCTATAATTCAAGAAACTGTTGTCATGTTGGTGGCGGAAATAGTCAACACGTTCTCATCCCAACTTGTCACATACTGCCGCTTTGTCACTCCTCTTGGCGGCATCAAATCCACTGAGTTAGGTTTAGGGAATACAACATGGTTGGGTTTAAAACCACTACGTTTGTAAAGTGAAAACAAACTGAACGTTGTGAACACAGGACACGAACGAACAGCTGATTGT
The DNA here is from genome assembly GCF_043250625.1 of Sebastes fasciatus. Lineage (NCBI taxonomy): Eukaryota > Metazoa > Chordata > Actinopteri > Perciformes > Sebastidae > Sebastes > Sebastes fasciatus. Next base: position 17,276,356 of record NC_133801.1, read on the forward strand.
AACATGAAAGTGAAACTTAACGCACGGGACACGGACAGCGGTTTCCTGGATGAAAGCCTGGTGTTTGTTTGTTGGACTCATCCACCTCCCCTCCCACCTGCACTGTGTGTGTGTCCTTTCGCTCTTTAAACTACATCACTGCCGGTGCACTTTCTATGAGCGTTTACTGTTGCCGTGCATGGGTTTACATTGTAGTTAATGGAAAGCCTGGTGCCTCTACAGGCATATGGACAGTTATAATCAGTCTGTCAATCTCAGTCGAGATTGATTTGATTTGTAAACTAGTCATTTGCACCTTTTTAATAAAGTTACATAAGTAAATTATGTGTTGCAGTGTTTTATGGTACAAAAGCGGCCCAAAGCCCTGATGCTCCTGATTTGTGCTGTTCTGAGATCACTGGTTTCCAATCGTGGAATGACTCTAGATATTCCCCCTAAAGGGTGCAGTGTGTAGGATTTGGCAGCATCTAGCGGTGAGGTTGCAGATCGCAACCAACTGAAACTTCTTCCGTGTGCCAAGCGTGTAGGAGAATTACGTTGACCGATGCGAAAACGTGAAAAGAGCCAGTGTTTGCTACTGTAGAAACATGGCAGACGGCTCCGTGAAGAGGACCTGCTCCGTATGTAGATACAAACGGCTCATTCTAAGGTAACAAAAACACAACAATTCTTATTTTCAGGTGATTATACATTTAAGAAAACACATTTATTAATAATATATACCATTTCTGCCATTAGATCCCCCCTAGATGCTACACACTGATCCTTTAACTTGAAACTCAGATTTCCTGAATATTATCTACAAATCCTCCAGAACAGTGATTTATATTGTTCACAGAATATATATCAGCAGATTGAAGCAACCTTTAACCAAGTTGCTGATTCTGCATGCCCTTCTTCATTGTCAGGCTCCTGCAGCCAGCACGCTGGAGCTTACGGGTCATGTTCTGTTTACTGTACATTCAGCGCTGGCACAAAGAGCACACACACACACACACACACACACACACACACACACACACACACACACACACATGCACACACAACACGTGCAAACACATGCAAACAGCACCCTGCACCCTCAAAGGGAACCTGTTCAGATATGTGGTTCAAAGAGAGAGACCATCCGTGAAAAACACAAACAAAGCAGCTTGGATTTACCACAGCGCCTCAGCTGTAATTGGATGAGATCCAGCATAAACATAAGGGATTGGCTTTCATCTTGTTAATTGCATGTGCAGCAGTGACAAAAGCTTTAACGGACATTGTTCTGCCTATGTTTATTATTGCAAATGTCACCCATATCCATCTGTATTCAGGGTAAAGATCAGCTTTGACGTACTCTATAGTGGTATATTATTATCAAAGCAATCAGAGGTGTACTATAATGCTCCACATTAGTGAGGGAACTGCCCTCTAAAGTAAGGTAGATCACCATGGTAACCTGAACATTGAGTTCTGCGTGTCCGATCCAAATGGCCTCTCACAAATCAGCTTCCTGGAAAAAAAAAAAATGGCATCGCCATTCCGAAAGAGTCGCAGGGGTTTGATTAAAACGACCTTCAATGGAACATCATGCAGACACCAGACAAAAATGTGCTCCAGAGATGGAGACAATAAGATGTGCAGAAGAGAAGTAACAGATGGTATGGTGGACTGTTTGGACAGAACTCTGCAGGCTTTTGGGAAACATATAGTCAACTCTTAGAACAGTCAGCGTCCAGATGCTATTGTATCAATAAAACATCTATAAACACTATAAATGTCAATAAACTCCTACTCACTGTGCCTTATGCTGGGGCAGTCGTAATCCCATCAACCGACACGTCACAGGGTTTATTCCTGCAATCCTTTCTAACCTTAGCAGCAGACAGAAACAGTGTTACCTTTAAATATTGTTTTCTTATTGGTCATATGCTACTGAAATAATCATAATAATAATAATAATAATAATAATAATTATTATTATTATTATTATTATTATAGTAATCTATAAATATGAATAATAATAAAATAATAATAGCAGTCTATAAATATTAAAAATAATGATCCTTATATACTTTAAAGCGGCTATAATCAATATTTTATAATAACAATGTATGAAATAACAATGTGGAAATATGAAAGGGTTCGCTCATAGTGAATTATCAGCTGATTCTACAGCTCCCCTTGACTTTACACAGTTTTACATGTATTGGGAGTTTCAGCCATGCGACAAACTCCGGTGCTGAGAGATGAAGCCAACGCGGAAGTGCCAAAAACTGAAGTTCATCAAATGGCCTCTTGATGCTGGCTCGAAAAAGAGTCAATCTCCATAGACTCCCGTGTTAAAATGCCCAACTTTACAGAAGAATTAACATGTTTACAGCTTGATACAAACAACAGTTGTGGTCTCTATAGCTAATGTCCCCTAAAATAACTGTGCGGGGGTGAATTGTTATATAAAAATCACCCGTTTAAAGTATATTAAGGCTTAAACTTTAAACTTAGCCATAATAAAGGCGTGGCCACTTTGAGTGACAGGTGGGTGCCGTACAAGGTCGCTAGCTGCGTCACCTCTTTGCCCATTTTTGGATTAGTCGGGAGTCAGGCTGTGTCATCAACGAAGCCATCCACTTTGAGCTTCACAACGGCTCAAATCTATGGGTGACAATACAGAGACTATGTCCATATTTTATACAGTCTATAATTTCTATAGATAATAGAAATTAAATAATAAATAAATAATAAATTATTGCTGTAGGACCACAATTGCTTGTGATATGAAGCTGATAAAGAAAACTGGTTTTCAGGGCCTTTAAGAAAGTTGTCTCTGGGCAACTGATCAAGTGATCAATATGAATCAATATTCTGTTACTGTAATGCCTATTTCTTAACCCAAATGTTTTCAGAAACATCTTGTAGTGTACTATTTAGCTGTAAAATGAGAAAGTTTGTGACCCGGCTACCATGTTAACACTGAAGCCAAAACCAAGCACCGCCCACTGGCCGTAATAGTTTACTTCAATAGTTAAATTTCACTTTCACCACTTGCATGTACCGTCCTTGAGTAATGCTACAAAAGGACAGTGTTTTGTTATGGTTCAACTGACTAATACTCTAATACTATGGAAATCTGGTAGTGTTTATTGCACTAAGGGTGAATGAGGCACCATTAGCTGATGAGGCTCTCCTCACGTAAAGGATCCCTGAGCGAGTAACTGACAACTGATAGGAAAAGTTCTGTCATGATGGCACTTTATATGTAATAGGTATAGTTTCTTAAAAAATAATATTGTAGGTCAAACAATATCCAAGGCATATTTAATTTTATCCAATGAAGATTTGATGCTTATATACTAGACATGTTGACATTAGCAGTCACAGTGTAGGCCTAAACAATCATCTAGCTGGCTGCCTCGCAACATTTCACCCACCCCGACATGGGATTTTAAATCATCCGCTTGACTGACAGCTCTTTTGCAGGAGTTCAAACTATTTTTTGTCTGTACTTAATATTCTGTAGTGATGGCATCCGAGGTCACAGTGAAAACATTAACCCTGAGCTGGCCCTTTTCCTCACCACAGAAATACTGTGAATGGAAAAGAAATATCCTCTGCAGTTCAGTCCAGTGGGTGACAGCATCCTGGGCATACTTATCAATTGTTATCTTAGTTTCTTGAATGCCACATGTGCAAATCATCACCATGCAGATACTAAAGACACCGTACCAGTGCTTAAAATGGTGACATTTATGTTTTAAATTGAACATGGTTCCTTTTAAATAAAGTAAATAAACAAAACAAAATTAAATCAAATTGTGGATTGTGTGGTTTTTACACTACAGCTGAATAGAAGACATACGATTTTGTTTACCGCTCTGGTTATATCCAGCCCAGTCTCACTCTCGGAGCGTCAAATACTGATGTTTTGTCATGGCCGTCGGCATCTGAAAACGTTGCACAAGGCACTAGTGTCTGTATGAGACACACCAGGCTTTCAACTAACTCCAATGTAAACCCATCAGCGGCAATATTGGACGCTCAGAACAAGCGCTATGGAAGTCTGCATGTAGTATAAAGACCGATAAAGTCCACTTAGAGGTGGTTGGGTTAGGGTTGGACGGATGGATGGCTCAAACAAACACAGGACTTTCACCCAGGAGTGCGCTGTACGTGTCCCGTAAGAAACCAAAACTCGACATGGAGTTATTTTAAGTTACGTTACTCATTTTAACTCACATCGAACTTTTCCTAAACATAACCAAGTAGTTTTGTTGCCTAAACGTGACCAAGTGTTTTTGTTTGAATTCACAATGTTAACCACGTGTTTACTGCGACCGTATTGGAGCGTAATAGTTTGACGCATAGGGCTACCCAGTGTGTAAGAAAGTGACATCTATATGTGATGAGTTGGGAATAATAACAAGTCGCGTTATCAATTGAATTAATGAGTCTGTAAAATTGCCGTCCCTCCTAAGAAGACAAAGTTCATGGCTAAATGAATGTCGCCCTGTTTTGTCAGTGACTTCCTCTGAGGGTCCGGCGGTGTGGAATGATACTGTTTGTCCTCATCGACCTACTCCCACTCTCTGATGTCTTTGTCAAAACACCCGATTCTGCTGCCAAGTTGGACCTCGACATATTTTGCCTTGTTCTCTTTTTACAAAAGCACAGCTGAGCCAAGGACTCTGCATTAGCAGACACTTGATATTTTATGAGATCATACAGTTCCCTGCAGCACGTCCCTGCTGTTGTGTTTTGACTTATGAATCTCAACCAGCCAATTAAGATATTATTAAAAACAAAAATGTTGACCTGATGCTGAAATAAGATTTTGAATGTTTTTTGTGGGAGTGTTTTCGTTTGCGTTTCTTGATTGGGAGTATTTTCCTCAGTTGATTTTTCCATTATATCAGATCACCGCACTACATTTTAAAACCCCTGAAAACTTGCTTTTGAATCTTGGGTAATTCTCTACAACATTAAATATTCATGATTAAATAATTGGTGTAGGACCACAATTGCTTGTGATGAAAAGCTGATGAAGAAAACTGGTTTCCAGGCCCTTTAAAATGGATTAGATTAGGATTTGGTGACATCTAGTTGTGTGGTTGCAGATTGCAACCATCTGAGTACCCCTCCACTCAATCCTCCCTTTCCAAGACTGCGGTAATGTGAACCAGTACTGGCGTGCAAAACCGTGGTAACGTCGTTCGCCTCACTCAGACGCTATCCATACCATAATAACACTACTTTAGAAGCCAAAGAAGTCAGACGGCGGCTGGCGGCACCAAGGTTTTGCACTCTGCGTCTCACGTTACCGCAGTTTCACAAGCGTGTCAGAGAACTACGGTGGTTTTCAGGTAACGTAAAAATGTGAAAGGCTCTCTCTAGAGCCAGTGTTTGGTTTGTCCATTCTGGGCTACTGTAGAAACATGGCAAAGCAACATGGCGGACTCCGTGAAGAGGACCTGCTCCCTATGTAGATATGAAGGGCTCATTATAAGATAACGAAAACACAACAATTCTCAGTTTCAGGTGATTATAAAATAATGAAAACATAGTTATGAAATGTTACACACTGTTCCTTTAAAGTTTCTCACTCAGTGAACCAGGGATTGGGATTCATTCGTAAACGATAGCAGCATCTGTTTGAACATTTAATGCTTGATGTGCTCTCTCACACTCACATGGCGTGCCCTTCTGATGGTTTACTTGAGAGGAAGAGACCTCTAGCAGGAGGAATAGCAGGAGAAAAGACATCCAAGACTTGCTAATCTCCATCTAATCTATTTTCCAAGAGGCAACTCACTCGTCTCTGCTGAGAAGGTCAAGAGGCAAAAAAGCAGTCAGGGCACATCTGCATAATTCTGCATATTTTCTGTCCCTTTCATTTGTACCACCTCAACATCTCTTACAGCCCAGTCGCACAGCAGCTTGTTAAATAGTCAAGAAATTTAACGTATTGATTTGTGTACATAGACACGAATTTCACATTTATTTTGTGATGGTCTGCACAAACTCAATTCGTATAATCCACGTAATTGTGAACTGGAAAGTATAGAGGGCGGTGAACGTCGCGTAGGGAAGGGGTCAGGGTGGATGAGTGGGTCAAAAAACATTTTGCTCAGGAGACAGGTGTTCGTGTCCCATTTGAAACCACAAGTCAAAGTTGATTTATTTGTCACGTAACTTCTGTACTTTATTGACGTCACTTCTGGAGTTATTTTAACCAAAACCACAATCTTTTCCCAAACCTAACTAAGTAGTTTGTTACTAAGCAGTTTTATTTTGAAAAGACTGGAGCAGTTATTGACACGTGCGTCACGTGTTGCTGGACATTCATAGAAAAACGCACAAAACTACATTGTTGAAAGTCATGCTGAGTGTCACAAAAAAAAGGGAAATTCGTGTCTATGTACACAAATCAAATTAAATTAAAATTCGTGAGTATTTCACAAACTGCCATGAGAGACTCTGTTGTCTCTTATTCTCTTACCTCTTTGCGTCTCTTTTATCTCGTTCTGTTTTATATTACCCTCCACCACCCTTTCCTTCCTTATTTAACTTTCTGCCTCAGCATCTCTTTAAAGTTCCTCAATCAACTGCTTCTCTCGTCTGTTGTTTTATTTGTTGTCCCGCTCTTGGAGAATGAACAAGTCTCAGATTAGCTTTCCTGTTGACGAGCTTTAAAATTAAAACAGTGCTTGGTTGTTGGCTGATTGCAGTTGACTGGGTGTTTTTATGAGACCGACTATTTTATGATAAACACCTGGGCCAAACCTCACTTGTAAATGATCAAAAAGTGAAGTTCAAAGTACAAAATTCATAAATGTTCTGTTTTAAAGACATTACCTGAGTTCCTGTTTGGCTAATTTACTGTTCACTCTTTATCTTGATAGCTCAGTGAGCTGCTGGGAGGTTTTATACCTCAGCTGAGATGTTCATTTTGATGTCACAGGAAGTTTAAATGGAACAGGAAGGCCGCTGCCTCGGATGTGGTCGTGTCTTGACGTGCGAGACTGTGGCAATGCAACAGGATGGGCTGTTGGTGACTTGATATATTTTTTTTAATCTTCGTGACACTTGTGGAAGACGATGTTTACGCTCTAAATTCATATGTGATTTATTGATGTTATCAAAGCAAGTGTAAATGTAGACATCTGTTTGGATTTTGTTTCTGTTTTCATCCACCATTCCTCAGAGACTGCAGCCCATCAAATAACCACCCTGAGAAGTGGACACATCTGTTTGATCATGGGTATGAGTCAGTCAACAGTAGACCTGCGTCAGAGTCAGGGTTCAGGAGAAGGACATGCACTGCAACACCACATAAATAGAAAAAAGTCAAAGCCAACTTAAACACGAGCTCTGCGTGTGGTTGCAGCTACAGAGGTTGGGTTGGGAGAGGTAACATTTCTCCTTTTGTAATTGCTTAGGTGGGATGTTGGTGCACTGTGTTTGGACTAAGTTTACCCATAAAACAATCAAACATAAGTCAAGAAAAAAAGCGGAACCGTGTCTGAGCCAAGATGGTGCTCCCGTTCCCCTGAATTACAGTAATCAGCTTGAAGCTGTGACACAGTCACTGTTTGTTTTGATGTTAAAGGTTGTGGCTGTGTCATGGTGACGAGGGGCTGAGTCTGTGGGGGGGGAGAAGAGGAGGAAGACGCAGTGAGACCAACATAGTAGCAGAGCAGACTCCATTCTTGCAGAGACATTATTTTAGATTAAAGAATCTCAATATCAAATCTGGTTTGCATCCCCGCCAAGGAGGCAACTCGATAAAAAATGTGGAGGATGGATATTTGGTTGGGCCCACGAATTAGATCCAAACAAATAAAATGTGTCATGAGGCTGCACAGGCTGCTCTCTGTCTTCTTCTCTTTGGATTTAATGTCTTCACTCCTCTTTTCTCCTGCTTGTTTGGTCCTGCTCACTTTTAGTAACCCGAGTATTTTGCATTTTCGTGTTTATTTCGTCACACAGAACGATTGCAGACTCACGTATGTACCTTAAATATTTGGCTGAAACTAAACATGTTCAGTTTCTATGTCTTTTAGAGTTAGTCAGCCTTAAAAATGTTTAGTAAGCCTAGTTTAACCTACAGGAGTTTCTGACGGCACGTAAACTAATGTGTTTGGCTGTTAATCTGAAGAGTAAAAACAAGTTGAAAATGTCAGAATCGAATCATCTGGAAGCTGTGAAAAATGCTAACAGCCAAGCCAAAAAAAATCATTCTCACCTCTTCCAAGACAAATAATTCAAGCCTCTGTTTTCGGTCTTCATACTAAACTATGCTAACTGACTGCATAACAATCTTTTCATCTATCTCTCGGCAACCCAATAAGCATATTTTCGTGTGCTGAACTATTGCTTTAGAATAACAGCATGCACTAGATTTAGGTTTTTCCAATGTTATTTTCATCACGGATAATAACGCACTCTTAATTAATCTCCATCCATCCATCTGCAACCGCTTATCCCGTTAGGGGTCGCGGGGGGTGCTGGAGCCGATCCCAGCCGACATTGGGCGAAGGCGGGGTACACCCTGGACAGGTCGCCAGTCCATCACAGGGCTGACACATAGAGACAGACAACCATTCACACTCACATTCACACCTACGGACAATTTAGAGTCAACAATTAACCTAACCTAACCTAACTCTTTGGACTGTGGGAGGAAACCGGAGTACCCGGAGAAAACCCACGCTAACACGGGGAGAACATGCAAACTCCACACAGAAGGGCCCCAAGCCAGATTTGAACCTGCAACCCTCTAGCTGTGAGGCGCCAGTGCTAACCACTGCACCACCGTGCAGCCCTCTTAATTAATCTGTCACACTAAAACATTTCTATTGGCTTCCTCATACTGATTGTAGGCTACTGTACCTACTCTGCCACAGTGAAGATGTGTTACTCAGCAGAATCGCAGCCAGGAGACTTCATTCATTAAATATCTAGAGAGGATAAAGTGCATCCTCTAGGCTACGTCTTCATTTCGGCCCACTACTTTTCCTATCCTGTCAGCACTCCTGAAGAAAGAACCCAGATATTCTGCGTATCAAAGCACAATGTTTGACTGTGGATTAGGCATGTGTGCGTGTGTGTGTGTGTGTGTGTGTGTGTGTGTGTGTGTGTGTGTGTGTGTCTCTCCGGGGTCAATGACTGGGAAAGTTACTGGGTTAGGCTCTTCCCATCTTTCTTGCACCAAAGGAATAGTTTTGCATTCAGTTATGTATCTGCTTGAATAAAATGAATACAAAGACTCCTCGTCTACTCTGGAAGATATGTGTGTGTTATCAGTTTGTCTTCTCCCTCAATTGATCATTAAATAATGCCTCTAATTTGGTAACACAACATTCTCACAATACCAAATACTGACAGAATAGAGGACTGCATGTTCCACAAAACTTCACCCCTACAGATTTTACTTTAGATTTGTTATCTTAAATATGGTTTAGTGGCCGTTTTCCCATGCTCTAAGGTACTATAGGTCACTCAGTCTGCACAAGTTCTGACTCTTATTCCAATTAATTTCAATACTTTTTGTGAAGACCCAATGTACTCACAAGGAGCCAGGGAAAACTTGACATGGGGTTTTATTTGAGAATCAATTACAACGTCACAGCGGGTGATTTCCATCCAACTTAAATCCCTGCCGGTCCACATCCGACTTCATGTTCCAATATATACGTTAATAAACGTTAACACAGTAAAAAATGTGTTGCGATCCACACCTACGCAGACTTCACGGCATATTTTAAAAACCTTTTTTGGCCATAATCAATGAAAAACTACCTTTCAGCACTATAACCTGTGGTAAATAATACAATGTCTATTCTAGCACTAAACAACATAATCCTATATGGATCAAACTATACGAAAACTGTGGTATAAACTTAAATAATATCAGAACTTTTGTAATATATCATGCCAACATAAACAATTACCAAATATAAATATGTGCATAATTGGCTCTTACATATGGATTAAACTACCTAAAAGTATTTGAATGACCAACACGACAAGCCTCTATCATCTGCACCATTTCCCCAACCAATTCTTTGTATGTCTTTTTCAGTTATCAGTTAACCTAAAGATGAGGGTCATGGTCTTCAAACAGAGGACAGCAGTGTTTTTTGTTTTTTTTAGACAACCTTCATGACATTTTCCAGGGTCTTTGATGTCCGACCTTCCTACACTACCCGGTCAGTCCAAACCTTATCTAATCTAGTCACTTCCATCTGGTCCCAAAGTTCAAGTTGACTTGTTGACCTTTTCCTTCCTCACCTCCTCCCATCAATGCAAAACGTATCATTATATTCCACACATTTTTTTTTTTCTTTTGTGACCTTTTCGGATACATCGACAGTCTTCTCTCCTCCTTTTACTATCCCTCACAGGTTTTTCATTTTGCAGAAATCTGCAAAGATGGGTGACACACTTTACTTTAAGTTTAATACAAATTAATAAAACAATTGCTTGAGAGAAATGTTTCCGTAAACCACGATACAGAATGTGACATGCAGGTGTCACGGATCATATTTTGAAGACTACGTCATCTCCCATTTGCAAACTTACAAATCTGTCTTGACTACAAGTCTAGTGTTTATTGATGCCTATCAGCCTCACTCAGCCCTTGATAGACAGTGTGTATATCAGAGAACACGATCATTTAGAATGTGTTTGATCTCATGCATTCCTGGTTATTCCCTGGGAGTTTCCAAAATTCATTTTTTGAGCCTTCTTCATTCAGTCAGTTTCACACTAAAAATATGAAATGATTTTACTAAATGTTTCGAACAGGTTGTGCTCCCCTTGATGACTTCCATTCCTTTATCTCTAAGCTTCGGCTAAAATCTGATCATGTCAAGGCCAATATGACTATCACGAAACGAGAAAATCCAGCTCCACCTGCAGCTCAGACTGCAGCCTCTGACAACATCTGACAGGAATAACAGGAATGACCATTAAATATATTATTTTCATGCAAGTTTTGCTTTAAGGGCGTTAAAATCAACATTGTGCAAATAACATTTCTAGGAATTACGTGACGTCTTATTAAAGGGGACGATCAAACAGTTTTAATAGACCACCACGGAGCCTCTAAAATTACATTACAGCGAGGGATTATCTTTCCCCGGGGCTGCAACAACAAGTGAGATGGTTATCACGCACAAATGGGAAGTGTCTCATGAGCAGCGTCTGGAACTGCATGCTAAGTAAATTAACATAATACAACTTCCCCCACCCGGTTCTCTCCGGTGTACCAGCTGTAAGCTGTTCAGCTCTGGCATTCAAAGTGTCTCTGAGGTGATACTGAGATCCTTCCAGCCACTCATTTGTCTCAATTCTCCTCTTCTCGGCTTGGCATCTCCCGTGTTGCCATTTGTTTTTCATTTCTTCCATTGGCTAATCCACAGGAACAGTGTGGCATTGAAAACTAGAACAACACACAGTGACACCGCCATCCAATTCTGTTCAGCAGGCCGCAGCGCTTTGTTTATGCTGCCATCGGTTAAATGAGAGTCCAAAACAACATTTCCTCAAAAACAGATGGCACGGCTACAGCTTTCCATGAAATCTATCAACCAAATAAGTAGTAGCACGAACGTGTGTTTGTGACTGATTAAGATGTCAATTCAATATCCCATGGATCTTTGAGTGTACAATAACAACCATGGCTTCAACTTAGGGCTGTGAAATTAATCTAATTGACATTTTTTGGCAGGTCAGTGACGGCTGCTCGATGTGGGAGGATCCTCTCATGGTAACTCTCCCCATCGCTGGCTGGCCCACGGCGTGTTTTGTTGCCTTCAAATGAAACTTGTGAGCTCGTGTTTACAACATGGGAAGGTGTGTACACGATATGCTGGGCGTTCAAGTGGTTAAGTCGTGAGAACACCGCTGCTAAGCAACGGTAATATTAACGTTACTGTCGGCGTCTAGAAGCTACAGAGGCTAACACTTTGGCAAGCAAGTGGGTAACATAATGCAGAAAATGCAAAGGCATAAGGACAGAGAAAAAAGATGTTCCGTTGGGAATATCAACATTTTCCTCAGACATATTGTAAAAAATTACAAAGAAAAACAATATAAAACTAAAATTACAAAATGATTAACTTATTATGCACTGAAAAATGTACCTCCATGGCCTCCGCCATTTCTAACAACGTCAACAAACACGTCACAACTCGTGAACTCTGAGCTTTCAGAAACTTTCCACTCACAAGGTTGTGAATACCACAAGAGGGGGGTGTTCATATGGACTCTTATCGTGAACACGGTAAACACGACCCCATTTGTAGGCACCATATTTCTTTTATTGTGGTGCAGCACGACTGTCAACTGGGGCTGTCCTCAGTGCGGCGATGTCGACCCCGTCTCATTTACCATGCTATGGGTGTGACTTTTTTGCCGTGTCATCAACATTCCTATGTATACAACCCATGTGTTTCTAATTAAATTGTTTACTATAGCACAAAGTTCTTCATAGATCTAGCCTCTTAATTAATTTTGCTCTCGAGGTTCACCAGATTGATGCATTCAACTTTAAAATGTAGCCTACGAAATGTTCTTTTCTAAATGCATGATGTTTCCAAAATCAACGAGTAATCATGTTAAATAACCATGATCTCAATATTGACCAAAATAATTGGGATTATGAGCATCCCTACTTCAACTTGTGCCTCAGAATGTGAAGCTAACAATATTATAAGTGAAGGACAATGTTATTTCCTGCTGCTCAAATGCTCCTCTTCTTTTCCACAGAGGAGAGAAATACTCCTTTGTAGATGATAATCTCTATTTGCCCTATATATCCTCCAACATATCTGATTTACAATTATAATATTCCTGCTCTCTGGTTCCTTGCTTTCATTATTGAATTGGGCTATTTTTATCTGTTTGAGTTGCAGAGATAAAACAAAGAAGGAGGGAAATAGCAGAGTGGAGGTTCTCTCATTACATAAACGTTATAAGCTTGAATCAAACTGGATGTCTGCAGCGCTCGCTGTGCATCACAATGTGCACGTCCAAATACACGCTGGCCTACTTTCACCCTCTCCTTCAACTTACAACACTGAGACACTGAAGTCTGAAGTCAACCTGACGTTGTTTTGTTACATAACAGAGACCTGCTTAACTGGTTACATTACTTATGGTCTCCACCAAAGAAGCTGCTCATAGATTACAGGTATCCATATCTCATGCTTAAAGGGACTGTTTGTAACTTTTTAAGCGTATAAATCTACCGGGTCGGGATCCCATGCTCGCGTATGCACGCTCACGTGTGGCTAGAGTCTCTGCTCCTCTGCCTGCCTTCACTCACACACCGCGCGAGTTCTCGCTGTCTCGCTCCACCTCTACCCGTGCATGCGCGCACTCACTCCACACTGCAGAAGAGTTAGTAGCTCTGAGAATATCTAGTGAATGTACAGTGGACATTTGTGCAGATATAACTGCTGCAGCTCCTCCAGACCAACAGAGGTTTTCCGTGTCTTGTGAAGTGACGGGGCTCCGCAGAGAGAAACGTTATCATCTCGTTATACCGACCGGGTGCCGGTGTCTTCCTGCTCACTCTGGCTGCGGTCGGCGATGATAACGTTACTCGCCGCGGATCCCCGCTGCTTCCTGGAGGCTGAGGAAGGAAAAGCCAACACTAGCATCAGCATTGATTCATGGAGAGATGAAATATAGAGTGATATTGTGGTTTTAGCTGACGTGTGTCGCCTCACTGTTTTGAGCGATGCTCGTTCATGTCTATGTAGAGCGAGGAAGCGCGAGCCTGACGCTGACTTCCATTGACTTAACGGCCACAGGTGTCGCTGTTAACAAGCATTTCTGAAAGTTACAAATAGTCCCTTTAATTATTTTTTTACTCTCTCATTACAAGGTCACAGTGTGCACATGTTGCCAATTTCATTCACAAAGAATTCACTCAGATCTGATAATGACCATGTGCACTACTACACGCCTGGCAGGAAGAGCAAACAAGATAATATCTTAAGTGTAAAAAAAAACCACTCTAAAGTGTACTTCCTTTTACTGTGTGTGTACTGGAAGTAAATTAAACTCTAACAGCAGAGATTATCACGTGCCAGAGTGAGTACCTGCTCCCTCTGGGTGGAGGGGCTGGACATGATGGGAGGCGTTTCCAGCATTAAGAGGCACGTTGCTCACAGACTGTGTTGCGCTCCCAGCTGTTGGGTTGAGCGCAGTCCTCCTGCTGCACATGGTCTATGTTTATGAGCCAGTTGGCGTCGGATGCATGGAATCTCCTCGTTAATTAAAAAGTGCCTCGAGAAATGGAAACATGAAATCCGGTTTGGAGTGATAGAAACGCTGTTTAACGACACAGCACGCCTATACAAAGAAGAAGACGAGGTGCGCTTTTGGCACCGGAGGAGGGAAGAACCAAACTTCAGAGCTGAGCATCAATTGAGGGACAAAAGATAAGCACAAGTCTGAGAGTTGTTTTCTGTAATGTAAATTTGTAATTATCTTAACTTCAGATCTGGAATAAGGTGTCCAGTGCTGTGTTCATTTTGCTTGCAATGCTGGAATGGCTGGTGGCTCTGTGCATTGTGATCCTGGTGGTCCTGATCTGGCCACCAGGCTCCAAATATTTTGGCACCGAGAGCCAGTCGGATGCCTTGCTGCAGGGACTGGGGATTTCTCACCAGGCAGCGAAGGACAAGACACCAAGAGATGGGAGTGATGAGAGACGCACCGTGGCTCTCATCTGCAAACCGTCCGCGCTGGCCAACTACCTGCTGAAACACTGCCGGACCTTCAGTAACTACTCTCCGTCGTGCGTCGGCTGGACGTGGCGGTCCAGCTCCTTCCTGCAGAGTGTGTACGAGGCGTGCTGGCCCTACGACAGCCCGGTCCAGTTCGTGCGGGACAACCTGCAGCTGAGCGACGACGGTCTGGTGGCGCTGGACTGGGCTGTGCCATCCTACCAGAGACGACGCAGGACCTCCAGTCACTCCACCAGTCCAATTCTGATCATCATCCCAAACTCCTTTGGGAAGATCACCAGGAATGTGTTAAAGGTGCGTTTCATGGCTTCTCTCACAGACTTCACTGTATAAAATGATCCTGTTGATCATAGATAATAATATATATAAATAATATGCATGCTGAAACTGAACAGCCATCAAACAAAAGATCAGACAGTGTTCATAATAAAAAGTTATAGAAAATTTAAAGGGACTATTTGTAACTTTCAGAAATGCTTGTTAACAGCGACACCTGTGGCCATTAAGTCAACGAAAGTCAGCGTCGGTCTACATAGACATGAACGAGCATCGCTCAAAACAGTGAGGCGACACACGTCAGCTAAAACCACAATATTACTCTATATTTCACCTGCTTGGCAGTAATGTTAGCTGACCAGACGGAGGTCTCTCCGTGAATCAATGCTGATCCTAGTGTTGGCTTTTCCTGCTTCAGCCCCGCTGCTTCAGCCTCTGGGGCTCCGGGGTTATCGTCTCCCGACCGCAGCCGGAGTGAACAGGGAGACACCGGCACCCGGTCGGAGACGACAACGTTACTCGCTGCGGAGCCCCGTCACTTCACCAGACACGGAAAACCTCTGTTGGTCTGGAGGAGCTACAGCATTTGTTTCTGCACAAACATTCACTGTACATTCACTAGATATTCTCAGAGCTAAACTAACTGTTCTGCAGGGTGTAGTGAGCGCGCATGAACGTGAGGTGGAGCGAGAACGCGCGCGTTGTGTGAGTGAAGGCAAGCAGGCAGCAGAGCGGTCTGACCCGGTAGATTTATACCTGTAAAAAGTTACAAACAGTCCCTTTAAAAATATCCATACAGCTGTTTGCTGGACAGCAGGTGCCTCATCCCTAACAATACCACAGAAATAAACTTCAAACATTCCACAAACCTGCTAACCTGTAAAAGATTAGAAACAGCAGATTTCCCTGCAGACACTGACAGCCTCATATTGCTGTTTCTGAATCATACATATCTACAGAAAGAAACCCATTTGTATCCATTTCATTGGCAAAAAGGTCAGGATGCATCTTAAATTGTGTCATGAACTTTGTAACTGCTCTTTGTCTCTGCTCGGTCTCTCACAGCATGAGCCAACTAGGGCTGACCACGATCAAAGAAATTCTTCACTCACGATTTTGATGGACAGATCTGTAAAGCTGAGTTCCTCCACAAAGAATCATACAAAAGCACCACTTTAAATCTTGTGTTTACCAGAGATGTGCTCATAAGTTTCTTGGAAATAAGTCATTCAGCATGAAAAAAACACATAAAAAAAGACTAATCAACTAAAGAAAATTACAGTACAGCAACTACATGAGTGTATTGTGTCCTGTTATTCAATGTAAATATAACAGTAGCATTTCTACACTAAAAAAAGGCAGAAGTGAGCATTTGCATATAGCTAAAATACCAAAATACTAAACAATAACAGAGCGAATCATTTTCAAATTCAGAGGGTAGAATCCAGAAACATGCAAGACACATACAAGAACAAGTATTTCAACTATAGTCAAAAGAGAAGTCAGACATTCAGCCATTTAAATGGGAACACCGACTAAATTAAAAATTCAAATATGTTATTTCCATAATATGAGCTTCTCTCTCAAAGCCAGAAACCAGAGAGTCTCAACATATGATGTCAGAGGGTATAAAGTCTGGAGCTGCTCCATAGACAATGAATGTTTTCTATTTTATACCCAAATGAGCTTTATTCTACGGTAGCATTCTCAGTTGTGAAACAGAAAATGGGTGCTCTCAGTGTCATCTAGAACATCTCTCTCAATTCATTGTCTATGGAGCAGCACCAGATGTTATACTTGATGACATCACAAATTTGAGTTTTTGGAACTCTGGTTTTTGGATTTGGGAGAGAGTTGTTCATGTTTACTGAGATTTTTTGGACTGTCTTAGACCATAAAAATAGCATGTATGAATTTTGAAAATGGCCGTAGTTCCCCTTTAAAAGAGACGTGAGGAGATGTCGGTGCGAATCAACAATGACCATTTGGGCAAAAGCAATCACTTGAGTTTGAGCCATGGCAAAGCTCAGTTGGAAGAAAAGAGCGGAGGGGTAAAAGGAGCAGATGCGGAGGCTTTCAACTGCTCTTTCAATACACTGACTGAGGTAATTGAGTGAGGGATTACAAAGCGTCGCTTGACTTGAGGGGCCTGGGGAAGTGCAGTGCCGCTCCACATGACTGCCTGTTGGCTCTCGCGCCACTCTGGGCACCTGGCATCGCGCAATAGCTCATTTCATCTCATACTGTTAGGTCTGTGTGCAAATCAGTCACAGCAGGCTCACTGTCAGCCCCATGTCAGAAATAACAAGTCTGCAAGAACTCAACACACTGACAAAACCAAATGTGCTTGACATTAATCTAGAGGGAATAATTTCTATGAAAATAAAGGATAAAGGGATGACAGAAGAGAAGTGTGAACAGACAAAAATAGAAGGAAAGCGGTGTTAAAGCATAAACATGTGGTGACTTAAAGCTTTACCATGGGGAAAAAGAAAAACTGATGGAGAGATGAAAAGTAATTGTCACATTCAGACAGATCTCTGCCTCGTGTTTTTTTTTTTGGGTCATCATCAGAGTAGAGAGTATAGTGATGCTGTCAGCCGGTTACGCCTGGGAAAGCTGAGGCACCACAAGGGATACACACCAATTAAGATTGCTCCTATCACTGGTGTGCACAACCCAGTGTGTGTGTGTGTGTAGATAAGAAGAGCTCATGTTTGCGTGGGCACACACACACACACACATGGGTCTATATCTGTGACACAGAGCAGAAACAGAGAGGGAAATGTAGATTGTCTTCGGAGTGTGCAGGCTTGTGGTCCCCGTCCCCTTCTCTTTTACACGGCACGTTTCAGCAACTCATGAATTTATGAATGAGCCATCTCCTCTTAAATCATTTATATTTTTACTCTCGGTTTGACTCATGCTCCTTTGTTTCATGTGGTCTGGAATGATTCATATATATTCACATATGGTATAGGTAGAAACGTTGATACAGTACTAACAATAGTCATATACAGTCTTTTCAATGTCTACAGAGTTTGAAATGTGTTCATCCCAAATAATACAAAATATACAAACATTCATTCATTCATTCAGTCAGTCAGTCAGTCGGTTGCTTAGTTAAGTTAAATCACTGTGAATTGAATGACATTAGGATCATATAACACATTTGTTCTTTCCGTTTCTTAAAGATGCTAAATACGAGGTTGGGAGCATTTCTATTTTCTCCGCACGGCTCTCAACATGGAGATAGCTGAGCCAGCGGCTCGTAGCTAACAGCGCTAACAGTGGAAAAAAAGGCAACAGTGCTGACAGAGCTAACAGTGTTAACCTGGGGAGGGGGGAACCGGAGGGTGGGTGCTACGCTTCCGCGATGGCGCCGTCAATCCGGACGGCATTATCAGCCGTGACCGCAATGTCAACAATGTAAGGATAAACTTGGATTACAACACACACAAAGGGAGAGCAACTTCATTCTCAGGTAGACATTACTCCTCTATAGCCTATCTTTACATAGCTAATAGTTGTTTGCCGCTATATTAATGCTCTGGATATCGTAGAGAGCACCTTTAAAGCAGTACCTCGACATTTAGAGAAATACGCTTATTTGTTGGGCTGCTCCCTCTTAGTCGACTAGTCAACTAACCGGTCCATTTGGTCTTGGACTAAGATTCTTTAGTTGGTTAGTCCATTTTTATGCTTTCTATACAACATTTAAAGTGGTGCTTTTGAGTAATTCTTTGTGGAGAAACTCAGTTTTACAGATCTGTCAATTAAATCAACTAATCGATAGGTCGACAAAATCGCATGAGTGTTAGTCAACTAATAATTTCTTTGGTCGAGGACAGCCCTACTTATTTGCTTTCTTGCTGAGGGTTAGATGAGATGATTGATACCACTCTCATATTTGTGTGGTAAAAAATTAAGCTGTTTAACTTAGCTGACTGTAAACAAGGGTAAACAGCTAGCCTGGCTCAGTCCGAAGGTAACAAAATCCTCCTATCAGCACCTCTAAAGCTCATCAATTAAGGCATTATATCTTGTTTCTTTAATCAGTAAATAAGCTGAAGTGTAAAAATAACACATTGTGATTTTACATGTTTATATCCAGCACATGACAACCCCCCAGCAACAAAATGAAGAAGCATAGTTCCCAAAATGTCTAACTATTCCTTTAAACCAGCACTGCATTAATCTAAACTCTCAAGTCCAAGCACGTCTGCACAGACAGCTACACGTCCATAAACTCTCCTGACCTCAACCATCAACAAATTAAATTTGAACCCATTTTCATCCTCAAAAAGAGGCCAGTTTAATATACTGAAGGTGTGTAAAGACATGCAGGACTGAGACTCATATTCAGCGTTTTAGAGCAACGTGTTGAAAGGCCTTAAATGTTCCTGAGGCAGACATCCAGCTGCTGCAGCTGTCTCACTTCTTATGATTTACACGCGTCACACTTTCCTGACCGAGCAGATAGACTTGTGAGCAGTTTACCATAAGCTTGTGACCTAGTTAAGTGTTTTATTCTGAATGCTTTTGGCATACTCATTTTCATTCCTTATAGATATGAGGTATTATATAATCCAGTCATTACGTATAATTTACCATTCAACACTTAGATAATTGTTTTTCTGAGAGCAGCTTTGGAATTTTCCAAATTCCTTGCGGGCCAGTTTAGCACTCCTGGAGTAACAGTGGGAAAGTTTTACCATTAACAGTCCCGATTAGATCAGTGAAAGAGGTAATAGTAGCAGTAATACTTCATCAGTCATAGTGTTGGAAATGTCTCAATCAAAGAAACATTACCAGCGGTACAAAGCACAGGACCGGGTATACTAGGACAGATGTACTGATATCTATGTCTATATGCAACGTACCCTCATACAAAAGTTCGTATGATATTTTATGAAAAGTTATTCCTCATTTTTCTTATGAATGTCCAGCAACGCGTGTCAATTTACGCTAAATACAAGATTTCCTCCTCCCTACGTGGTGCTTGTCGCTCTTTATACTTCCTGGTTCACGATTATGTGGAGTATATTGATTTTGTGGGATATATACAAATTAAAGTGCATTGCTTTTCGTAAGTATAGCTATGAATGGTGTATGAGAACGGCCTGCTATATACATAACATAACAATGAGTAGGCAAAGAAGCAAATGGGGCGTTACAGTAGATGTGTGTTTTCTGTCCCCTCATCTCTTTGTGAATTTTAAGGTTTGGTGTCGAGTCGACACACCCGTGCCAGTCTGTGTTATTAAAACAGTAACTTATCTTTTGGTGTTGGCTCTTGGTTTTGAAATGGGATAATGACAACGTGTTTAAAGAGCGGATTTTCAGCTTAACTTAGAAGGTGTTTATGGACATATTGGGTGAACTGTTCAAACTAAAAAGCATGACCATCTCCAGACCACAGCCAATAGAAAACCAAAGTCAGGCTATCATGTGTGTAGCAGAAAAATCAATACACTTGTGAAACACATGATTGACTGGCCATACAAACATCAGTCCTGCTCTGGTGAGCCATACTAACACAGACAAGCCATACCATGCACAGTCAGTCATTATTATTCATTTAAAAAAACAAAAAACAGGGTTATTAAAAGTTTGGAAAGAGAACCAATAAACAAAGATACTCCAAGACACTGACCTCTTTTACAACAAAAACTGTGGTTTAACTTTGAGTGAGATTTACAGAAGACTCCTTCATCCTTATTCTGCAGTGTTAATTGGACGATATGCAAACAGTCTTCTATAACTAAAATAAAACCTAATGGGCTCTGACCAGTGTAGGAATTGTAGTCCATAATTGGTTTGCTGCACCATTTCAAAACTGTTGGGAGTGCGTGGAGTGGACACTTGGATACATTTTTTCCTCACACTTTTTCCAATATCAGTGCCTTGCCCTACCTGGAATATTCAATATGCGCATCAGGATTTGGCAGCACTTCTGTCTATGGTTCATGGAATCGGCTGTTTTTTCTTTGCTAAAATGACAAGGTATCTCATTTTTCACTAACCCAATAAAGTATCAGAAGCTCATTTACCTTAAAATATGGATGCCACTAATGTATTTAAACTTTACAATACAGTATGCAACAAATGCAACAAACCCTCTATGACGAAATGCATTTTCATGGAGGCTTGTGGAACAGGAGCCACTGTAGCTTGACAAACGGTTGGGACTTCAGTTCTAGATATTTTTACTGTGACAGGTATCCTCAATAATTAATAGCTGCTTTCCCCTTTGAATTTATCAATGTGATGCTTATCACTTTGAAATTGAGCGAGAGGAATTAAACTGTCTTATATTTTTTAAAGTCCATCATTTTTGTAAGACTTCACAACACTCTACATCTATGGTATCATGATTTTTTTTTTTAAATTAACCACTCTCTTCTCCAGCAGTGCTGCCATGTTGGATGGAAGGAGAGTTTTCTATCTCTGCCATTTGTCTGCTGTAATGCAGAAGAAACAGACTCTGCTTTGTTTAGCCAGGGTTCATTCATACAATTAGTTGGTCGGAAAACTGCCAATCAATTAACTATAAAGATGGCAGTTGTGGCATTCATTACACAACAAGAACAGTAACGTTTAATCTATATTTTTATCATTTTTTTGAACTGTCAGCGAAGCAGTGAAATGAAGATTTACATGTGGTGAGCCCATACAGTAGTATACAATAGTATCATGTTGCATTTGGACAAAAACAAATTTTCCCTTAAATGTTGGCTGCGCTGCTGCACATATCCAAATGAGAGAATCAAATCTATTCCCTGGACATGTATCACAGTCCTGTTGAAGAGTATTTAGGGAAACTATTGACCTGGATAGAGGGCAGAGCATTGTAGCGAGAGGCTTTGTTGCCTCTAAAAGGCCTCTAATCAAATAACATCCTTAATTTAACCTGATTTGTGGCAACATGTCGCCATGAAGCTGCTGAAGTTTGTTTAACACTAGATGTGGTCACACAGAAGTAGATCACCTCATTCAATATGCTTTAAAGGGATTATTGTTGTATTTATGTCTTTGTCATTGTTTCAGTACAGCGGGGAGCAGAATAAATGCTGTCTAAATGCTGTGTGTGTGTGTGTGTGTATAAGGAGGACAGTGAGTATGAGGGCTGGCATGCTGTCCAGTGTCTGGAGACCCTGCTGAAGGAATTTGTCACCGAGCTGACAGTTTATCAGCTCTGGCAGAAAACTGCTGGGGCAGCTGCTGCTCGTTTTTTACTGTTCCTGCAATGACGCTGAGATCTCTAAAAAAGACAAATTCACACTGTCAACATAACATTTTCGGAAAAGTACTGCCAGAAATTGAATGTGTACAAATCTGATCTGGAAAAAAAGCCCGCTGACCGAACCCTGTGGCATAGTTACAAAATGTTGCCATGGAAGATGGTCTATTTGTAGAAGATATGCATGTTATGCTGTTTTGAAAATGTGGGGTCTTCAGCTTTCAGAATCTGTAACTGTATGTTGTCCAAACTATGTCTTACTATGGAGTATTTTAACAATAAAGTCATAGAAAAATAAGCTTCGTAAAGACACAAACAAGTTGCGTTCAAAAGATCCGTGATAAATTCCTCGTCAGTCTACAATAACATGTTTGGTAATGCTGGAAACTAGAAATTCCAAGCTTTCTAAAGCACTTAAACGCTCCTCCACTCAAAAAACACATCGCCCACTATTAACGGGGAAACTAAGCTGTCAAACGTCACATTTTACAGTCACACTGACACAGTGTTCCATGTTCTTGCCAAACTATTTCACCAAGGCTGATGTTATTTTCACCCGAAACGGCACATTTTAGTCACTTGGGGCTGATGGGAAGTCTGGGTGAGGCTCAGGCAGAAAACAGTAGCCGTGTTTTGTCAAGGTTGTCTAGAATACATTTAGTTTCACTGTTATCCATAGGACCTTTGTTATAATGGTGATACTGCCTTTGAAATTAAGATTTTTTTTACCAGGATAAAAATCTTGCATCTTAATTTTCTCTGGAATGGTAAAATAGTTTAGTTTACTTACACTGGATTCATATTCTTTAGCTTCTTACCTTTTCAAAGGAGACCGGATATATGCATATAAACCTTATGGTTGAGGAGCTATGCCTGATTCATTTTGGGTATATTACTTTAGGCGTTTCTTCAGAGGGATAAGGCTTGGGCTTAACAGGTTCAAACTAATAAATAGTCACATTAAGGAAGTACTCAGTACAAGTGTTCCCTCTAAGCTGGTGAATTCATCAGCTTGTCAAAAAAAAGTTGTATTGAGTTATTGCTTTGCTTCCAAACAAAAAGTAGGTTTTTAGGTTTTGATGACAAATTATATAACAGCTGCAGTATCTTTGGACTAAGTGGATTCTTCCTATTTGCCATCCTCAATGTGTGTTTATTGTGAGCAGTTGTTACTCATCCCTCACTGTGCCTGTTATAGTGGGTGATTCACAGAGTGCATCACCACAGTGTTGCTGTATTAATACCGGAGCAGGCAGGCGTAAGCAGGACGAAATCATTTCACACTCAGTTCACCTAATTTAATCTCAGTCAGCGACAGTCAGCGCTCAGCCCCGGCCCTCATATGCAGTCTAGATTGTGAAATATCTAATCGTGTCTCTCAATATCTTTGAGAATTAAACTGAACTCAAGTGATTCATTTTCATTTGAAATGGCTCTTCTCCTCCTCTCATGATTCAGAGTAGTATCTATTGAATGAGTTAGGGAAAGAATGATTGAATGAATGAATGATGTTCCGGTGTATTAGCTCTGCTCGGAGCTTTCCTGACACTGCCTCGCAAAGCATCCTCTTTTCATACCAGAAAGTGGCAAAAATCCTACTGCAGTCTTCCTCTGCTGGTAAATATTTAATGCAGCGATTCTGCAGCTCTTCCTGCATCCCACTGGGATTTCTGCAGATTTAAAGCAGAATGAAACTCATTTCAAATCTGATTATTTATTTGCACAGGCTATCACAATCGTTTCTGACCACATGAGGAAACAGAGAACTGAACTCTTCTCCTTCTATGTTGAGGGGAAGAGGGAAGACAAATCCTCTGCTTGTGTTTCCAGAAACTGTAGTGGATTGAATAATTTATTCTAAAAGGTAATATTCAGAGACTTGCCTGGAACAATCTCTCATTTTCAGTCCTTCTCTGCAGGGAGAGCTTTTCAGTGTAATTTATATATTTAACTGTCATTTCTGCTCCGAATCAAAACTTCACAGTTATTTTCCCCACTTTATGTAATTATAAGCTCAGGTTTAGGCTTACTAAAGTCTTTTCTGCTCAACTTTTAGTATAATAGAGTTATGTCATATGAGAATCTGTGCTAATTAAACACTTAACTACTATCATTAACAAGATTAAGGATTTAACAAATCAAGTGATGCTTAGAATAAGATAATGTCCAGCCAAGGCTATAAGAAGAAGTTATATATTTACTCTGCTTTCCTTCCTTAACGCTACAGCTACAGGCTTGTAATATTTCTAGTAAACAACAGTTTACAGTAAACATGCAGAGAGAGAAAAGACACCAGCAGAACCATTAGATGTGGAGAGCCAGATTCTCAAAAGTCTTAAAAGCAAAAGAAAATTATGCTAATTTATCGTTTTGAAGATAAAAAGACTTTTGGGTGAGCAGAAGACTATTTTGCTGATTTGAAAGAGACCTATTCAATGATACCTGCTTTATGGCTTGTTATTGTCATGTGTTATTCCCATCAGTTTTGCATAATTCTTCATGGAGCCATACACTAAATGATGCTGTTTTGCACCTAGTAGTCGTAAACTTTGAAGATATATCATTCTCCTACATTCTCCACACCATTTAAAGTTGAGTAAAAATGTTTTTATGTGCTGAATAGAACTGCCACGTTTACAACAGTGATTAAAACGATTCACACATTTGAATTTCGGTTAAAGAAACATGAAAAGGGCATCACTTCTCATTCAATTGTAAAGCGTTTTCTTAAATCCATTCATTCATTCAGCCCAAATATATAATGTTGTTACATTGGTATCAAAATAAACATAATAATAACAATAGCTCGCTTTAGAAGAGACAAGTGATATTTCTCTCCACACTGCAGCTGACTGAAAGGGAAGACTTCCTGCCAGAGACACAGAGCTGGATTAAATGGATAGATTACACTATAGGCTGACTGTATTTTTCGGGCTCCCGTACATGCATATTTAGATATTTGGTAAACAAACTAAATCACTTTTAAACTGCCACATTATCAGCGGTGGCGTCAGAGAATTGTGATTGGGGGAGCTACGGAGGGGCTGGATTGTTTATAGCAAATGCTAGTGAATTTTGATGCAACAAACAATAACAAATAATACTACTACAGAAAAATGAGGTTCAATGATCCCGGACTAATATGCTATAATAGAAAGTTTAGTTTAGCAATATATAAGAATGCAAGCACAATTCATTCTGGGAATTTAGAATGAACACATGAAATACAAACAAAAAGTTTATGACAACAAACAAGAACAAATAATCCCAATCCCAATCATAGTCACCACAGAAAGTACCTGTGGATTAACAAAATACTGTAGCTTTGAGCAAAACCGACTGTAGCACTGTTGGCCTTAACCAAGGCGTCTACACACTCTCTGAAAACAGCCTCAAAGTTGACAAATCGATGTTACAGGAAGCTTTCTTAGGCTGTGTTTTGCCACTGATGTTCGCTTATTTGGGCCACATTTTGAAGGCAGTATCTCGGGATGCATAACTCGTCTTTGCTCACGTTCAACTGAGCCAAACTGTATTACTAAAAAGCCTAATATTGTATATCTGTCTCGCAAGAGTTGGTTCCTCAACCGTCTGAAATCATTAATAGGGGAAACTGTAAGAGAAAATAGCCTGTGATTCAGTGTATGACAAAATGTTAACTGTGTTCTTTTTCAAAGGAGTGAAGGCAGTTGAACCTATTCTGTAGTATTACAGTGAAGCAGCACAGTGAAATGGAGCAACACTTAATCCTGTAGTTTTACTGGGTTCTCACTTCCCCCGGCAACCGTTTCTTTTTCCATACAATAAAAAGTAGTACCATGCCATTTTCAGGTGTTACAACCGCAAAGACATTTAGTGGAACAAAATGGAAACTGATTTCTAAAAGGAGGCATTGTTTAATTCTGTGGTTACAACCAAGAGACCAGGCCACACTGTGTCGAGCATGTGGCCTGTTCAGATAAGATGACCCTGTTTGGAAAAGGGCAGGCAATCTAAAAAAATATAAAGATTGGATAAACCATCGGTCAATCAAACTCTTGCTGAAACTAGTTGGGAGAAGATCGAAAACATCTTTTCCATCGAGAAAATACTTCAGTGCCGTTCTTTGCTCTTCTTTCAAAGAAGAAATACTCTCCACTTCTGATATAACTGATACTATTTCAGCATCTATGCTAACCTAAACAGTCATCTCTCCGTGTCGCATCAAACACCAAAGCCATGCCCATAGCTGCCAGTAGCAGCGAGAATCCAGCTCTTTGTGTATGTAAAATGCATCGTATGTCAACTATTTCATGTCCTTTCTCTGTAATGTTACATAAATGGATTAATACCTTTCCCATTTTGTCTTATGGCTGAAAATTCTATATTCAATTCAAAGGAACTAACACACTTAACACATAATTTCCCAGCAAATCCTCCATAATGCTCCCAATCCGTTACACTTCCACCCTTTTTGAAGACACATGGACAGCCTTGTATTTATTTTCTCCACTCCCTCTCTCTACAGTTGTGTGAAACTGCACTGTCCCACGGCTACCTCCCAGCAGTTTTCAACCGGCGCAGCCACAACGGCGCCCCGCTCACCACCCTCAAGCTGCAGCAGTTTGGTGACCCTGCAGATCTGCGCGAGGCCGTGCGCTACATTCGACACCGACAGCCTGCAGGGAGGCTGTATGCGGTCAGCGAGAGCACCGGATCAGGCCTCCTCCTCTCTTACCTTGGGGAGTGTGGATCGTCCAGCTACGTGACGGCGGCCGTCTGCCTGTCGCCCGTGTTCCGCTGTCAGAGCTGGTTTGAGAACGGGCTGCGCTGGCCCCTGCAGTGGGCGTTGGTGCTCTACCAGAAGATATGTCTCAGCAGGTATGGAGGGAAACATGCTGGCGGTGGTAGTGAGGGATGTGTGGGCAAAATGGTGATGATACAGATATAGGTAAACAGAAAGATTCTGGTCTTATTTGCATAGTTTGGGCCTTTATTGGTTATGATAACATTGTACTCAACAACAAATTAATTGCTGAAATCTGGAAGCACAGCGACATCACCACAGCAATATCTGTCAAAAAACGTGTGCATAACTACGGCAAGTAGGGTAGGTCAAAGTTCAACCAGAAAGATGTTTAGCTAACCTTGGAGTTTGTTAAAAACTTGATGTCTAATTTTTTTCCTTTTAAAGTGAGGTTGCCACGTTCCCAGGTGTCAGCAATTAACTTGAGTACTTACCAATAGAGTGCTGCAAGGATGACGTATTTTTGTAGGCCAACCCGGAAGACAAAGAGCCAATGTTTTTTTTCTATTGGGTTTTGTATTATTGCAGAAAATAAACTCTGTGGCAAACAAAAGTATATGATACTTACATGTTTTGTTCAGCAAGATAATCTCCACAAATGAACACTTTTAGATTTTTGAAGTGTGAATGCGATCGCCAGAAGTAAAAAGCTAACGTTAGGCTATAAACGAACTAAACCACGGTCGCATGAGCGCAAGAATACAACAAGGCTGTAAAGGCGGACGAGTCAGCATGATGTTGTTTAGTAGTTTCATTTAGCCACTTGTTAGCAATCACCTTTTTCAAGACATGTAAAAGCTACAAAATTCACAAGTGGGATATTTACTGACGCATTTTATATCGAAGAACTAAACGTTAAATTCTCTTAAGTTTGTGTTACCCACAGACCTCATATCAGGCATATAACTAAAAACCCATTAAAAAAAACAAAAAACTGGGTTTTAGGACTCATTCCTGCAGCACTCTATAAGAATGATGGCCAGAAATGAAAATAACCCTGTAACCTGCAAAGAAGTTCTATTTCGAAAGGTCTATAGTAGATTTCTGGGTGCAGATATGCAGTACGTACACATCCTACCCTTTTGAAACATGGTGCATTAGTTGAAGAATAATGAGTTTTGGAAGACAGAACGAGATCAACAGCTCCTTCTCTTCTTTCAGTTTATTGTCAAGATGATGAAAAACAGCACAGCCTCATAAGGATGCTGCATGAAGTATGCCAAATGAAAATACACTGAGACGAGGAAAATGATGAATTTTCAGTCAGCCAAAAGGGAGACACAGTTACAGGGAATTGTAAGAAAAACAGATGCAAGTACTCGCTAACCATTAACTGGAAAGGCACAGACAGATTAAGGAGACAATCAAGTTACTGTAGCAACAGACGGCCTGCTCAGTGTCAAGTCATTGATTCTGAGAGACATCGTGACCCAGGTGAGGTTTCTCTAATCAATGCCACTGAGGGATTATGAGAGCCATGCAGCTCTTCAAAATTGATTTATTGCTTTTCTCTTGTTGTCTCTGTTTATTTGTATGTTTGTGTTGTTTTTTGGCGCATGTGTGTGTCCTCGGCTGATGTGCACAGGTACAAGACGGTGCTGGGTGAGACCATACAGACAGACACCCTGTTTTCCAGCTGTTCCTTGCGTGGCCTGGAGGAGGCGTTGTTCTGTCAGACTGGACATGTGGGTTCAGCACCTGCACCAGCAGGGACCAGCAGTAGCTGCAATACTTCAGGTACCTGGGACGCTTACTGGGAACGCAATGAACCCTTGAGAGACGTGGACGAAGTGGCTATTCCTGTTCTGAGTGTGTGCGCTCAGGACGACCCGGTCCGCGGCGACGCCCAATCCACGGTGCCCTTGGAACTCTTTGAGACAAACCCACATTTTTTCCTCCTCCTAACTGACCGTGGGAGTCACTGTGGTTTCTCCACCCAGCCCGAGGGGAGCGCCACCGGTGCATGTGGTGCAGTCAGTGCTGCTGCTGCACCGAACACTGGGACGGAGGGCCGTCGGACCAACTGGAGCCACAAAGCCGTGCTGGAATTCTTCAGGGCGACCACAGACTTCTTCGCTGCAGAAGAGAGAGCGAAGCAGCTCGCTGCGAGGAGGAGGGGGCTGGGGGGAGGCGCAGGAGGGAGGGCTTTCCGCCACCGCAGCGTCAGTACGTGTAAAAAAGTGCCAGCGTGTTCCCATAATATCCACGCCATTTACAGTTGGCAGAGGTCCTATACACGATGAGGGAGCTTAATGGAAGTTAATGGACTCCACTGATGCTTTCTGTTTAGATTGGGGGTGTTCAGGTTGTTCTCTGCTCTCTGTGACACTCAAAATGTCAAGATATCCAAATCTAGAAGAGTGCAGATGTTGTGAAGTACTGAGGTCATGAAGTACTTTTAAGTGTGTGTTGTTCTCGCACACTTGATGTGAACCATAAAACACTCGGGACAGAAAAAAGAGCACGACAGGCCACAAGCCTGCATGCAGCCGTAATGTTTAACTGCTGAACAGTTGAAACTAAACACTCAAGACGGGTGGGGATATATTTTTCTACAGACTGATACAAATCTCTTCACTGCCAGCTGTTAAAACTACAGGCTTCTTCTGTTGCACATGCTTTTATTGATTCATCTGCCTCACATTTTACACAGTTTACACAAGATGTTTGACATCTGGACACTTAGTGTGGCATCTTACTGTTTTTCTTTTTATCACTGAAAGGATTTTTATTGAGGAGAAAAAGTGTTGAAAGTCTTGTGTATAGTAGAGTAGAAAGAAGGGGAAAACAATCCTGTGAAATGAATTTGAGCTACATGTCAAATGAGTTTATTGAACTCATCCAGTGTTATTGTGCACATTAAAGACAGTTTACTGTGTATGTTTTTTGATTTTCTCTTCTGTGTTGGGAAATGTCCTGTGGTGCCCCGGAATAGAGGAATATATGTGTGATAGAGGAAAATCTGTGTCATGACGTTATGATATTTTAATGAGCACTTTCCTGTCTCATCATTTAAACTCTTTGCTCCGAGGTTTCCCCCGGCTGCTCAGGATCTGAAGGTGGTGGAGCTGTGATGGTGGCTGGTTTCGCACTAAGTTGGAGCATTCAAGACTGACAGCAGCATACTGTTTTTTGCAGGCTGTTCTCATACACCGTTCGTAGCTATACCTATGAAAAGTAATGCAATGTAATTCGTAAATAATCGCACTAAATCAATTTCAATCCACGTAATCGTGAACCAGGAAGTATAAAGAGCGTCAAATGCCACGTAAGGCAGAGGTCGGGGTGGATGGGCGGCTAAAAAAACACCAGACCTTCGCCCAAGCGACCGGTGTTCGTACCCCATGTGAAACCAGAAGTCAACGTTGATTTATTTATCACGTAACTTCCATACTTGAGTTACGCCACTTCCGGTGTTATTTTAACCCAAACTACAATCTTTTCCTAAACTTAACTAAGTAGTTTTGCTGCCTAAACCTAACCAAGTTGTTTCCTGTGAAGACTGATGCTTATTTTGAAAAGACTGGAGCGCGAACTGACATGTGTGGGACATGTTGCTGGACATTAGTAGGAAAACACAAAAAATTAGGAATAACTTTTCGTGAGTTATACGAACCGTTGTATGAGGATACGTTGCGTTGTTTGAAGCATCTGTCAAGTACCTGGAAATTGTGCTATTTGGGTTCATTCTTGTGCATTAAGCTAATAAATTCCACAAATTATAACGATACAAAGTAATAAATATTGTGTTGAAACACTTCAAAGGGCAGCTCAACAGTTTAATAGGCAGGAAAAAGCAGAGGTTAATTCAGAGCAGTAGAAAGCATCAGGACACAACACTACCAAGCACTGTCAACTGATTTTTGTTTTATAAAGACGCCTTTTAAATGTGTTATATTATGTGATGGAATTCAAACATTTTAAATGTTATAAATGAACCAAGATGATAAACTTGGGATACACACTTGTATCTGAAAGATAGCATTTATCTTTCCACTACAGGTAAGTAAATGCCTCATTAATACCAGCATGTTGCATTAATATATCGTGCTCTCAGTTTCTCATTATTTTTGCTCATAATCATTTTCATTTTAAAGCACATCACACTAAAGTTGGGATCTGAGGTCTTGTCAAAACCCTGCTGAGTAAATGCTCACAGACACACCCTATTATAGCACAGTGCCTACAGTCATTCTCTGTGTTTGTGTGTGTGTGCACCCACTGAGCCTTATCCACTCAGACAGCTGGAACACAGCAGTGTACACACACAAAATGTGTGCCAGCAGACACATTGTCAACACGCATCCTCCTCGCCATCACACACACACACACACACGCACAAATAAACAGAGAGACACACAGAAATACCAACACAGAGAATAAACACACAGAGACATGCAAACGAGCTGTCACATACATGCAGGATATCCTTATATGCGCTCATTATCTACGGGGAGATTCACAGCCTCATGCAAAACACAAGCTGCCTGGCTGTGACACACAAACACACACGTGTATGATGACACCATCATTAATACAGATTACGCTTCAATAAAAGTAATATGAAGTGATGACAAGCCAGAATCTGTCTCATTAGGAACTCAACAGAAGTACAAAAAAGTTATTTAACTTCCCGTTTGGTATTTACAGTAGACTTTGTTGACATTGTCAAATGCAGGTGGCACCCAACAAGACATGATAATGACAGTTTGTAACTAATCATCAGTATTGCAGCTGTGGATGGACGAGTCTTATTCTGTTACCTGTCAGTCTTGGGGTGAAACCGACATCTCTTTAGTCTTAAATGAATCCCTTTAAAAGCTACAGTTTGTAGGAGCATCTAGCATCTAGCGGTGTGGCTGCAGATTGCAAGTGGCGGCTGGTGGTACCACGGTCTTGCACCCTGCAGCTCACATTATTGCAGTTTCCCAAGCATGTTGGAGAACTACGGTGGCCTTCAGGTAACGTAAAAACGTGAAAGGCTCTCTCTAGAGCCAGTGTTTGGTTTGTCCGTTCTGGGCTACTGTAGAAACAGGGCGGACTCCGTGAAGAGGACCCGCTCCCTATGTAGATATGAAGGGCTCATTCTAAGGTAACAAAAACACATTGATTCTTATAGTTTCAGGTGATTATAAACTAATGAAAACATACTTATTAATATTATATTCCCCAATATTACACACAGTTACTTTAATTATCAGGTTCTCTTGAAAAAAAAAACTCAAAATTAGAATTAGAGGCCTTACATTTCATGTATACGGTTTTAGAGTTTTAAAACCGTTGTTTTGTTTTTTAGAGAACAAGACGATACAAGACTGGTTTAAAATGTTGCACAGATACCATGTGCATGTGTATGTGTGACTGTCACCAAATATACCGTAAGCAGACTACACGCATGCATCAGAGCTATGGATGTGTTAAATAGCAAAGGATATACAAAAGATGGATGGATGGATATCGGTCTTGTTATTATGTAAGTGATGATGCACAAATTACTCTTTTATTACAGTAGTATTTTAGTGTGCTTTATAAAGCATTTCATAATCAAATGTTGATGCAGTATAGGCGTAAATACTGTTGACAAGTAAAGCATGCACTTGTCATTGCAGATAGATCTTATCACTGGTGTCATAACAGACACACCAACATGCAAGCAAGCTGTTTAATCACTCCTAGAAAATGTGTTTTAGACTAGATGTTGGCACATTATGTCACTCTTATTTTGAAATTACCAGAACAAACATCTGGGACCTCTAAGAAAGACAAGTCTGTGGTTTTTTATTACTGGAATAAAATCTGGCCAGCACATGCTGAAAAAGAGCATACGTGACAGCAGGGGTGCCATGCTTAAAAAAAATAAAGAAAACAGGGTTTTATACAACCTGTCCTGTTTTATTGTTGACATTAAGCCTCATAATTTATGACCACAAGCAGACACGGTTCCCCTCGCAATAAACGCTGGCTTTCATTGGCCTCTAGCAAATTAAGCCATTAAGATTGAATTGCCCTTTCCCACTTTGCTTATTCAATTCAGACCTTATAGTCTGCCTCAGTGATCAGAGACTGATTTAATTAAAATGATTGATATTTCATTTAGAAAGAGCTTGACATTCCCATCACTTTGATTACACTAAATCATAGGTTCTCTATATCGAGGCTCATGCTCTGTTGGGCATTTGTTGAAGTGGGACAACTAGAAGAAAATATGTTTGTACCTTCTCATAAATAATACACAATGGTTGCATTATAATGGAAATAAAGAGGTGAGAGGCTGGTTAATGCATTTATATGGTAAATACACAATAGGAAATTCTTTGCAGGTATGAGTTCAACAAAGATTTAGAGTTGCCATAATATTCAGTAAACTGCCTGGGGGATGAAATACTGTATGTATGTGTGTTAAAGCAAGATTGTGTCATTATTGAAAGAAGAAATTCTTCATCCTCATCTTACAAATGAAAATCTGAATTAATAGTCAATAAAACAAACAATTTATCAGTTCAGTACACTCAGGGGTTTTGCTGCTACAACCCTTATTGGTCTGGTATGACCAGTAGCTTTTGGTGGCTAATGTTAGCTTATGTTAAAAAAAAGAATGAAGTGTACAAATGACAATTTGTGATTTTTTTATGGCAGGTAATGTGCACAATGTGTTGTTTTTGCGCTTTGAAATCAGTACGGATTTAACAAAAGATATAAAGTATAATGTTTCAGCCCATTCGCACGAAAAGGCGCATGAATGACACGATAATGTGCTAGGCATTTAGCGTGCTATAAGAACACCTATTTTGCTTTTTTCGTGTCATTTGTACGCCATGTAGTCTGGACTAACTGCGTGGTAATTGCATCTGCATAAATATGCTGCGCTCAGAGCTAAGCGGAAGGGGAGGTGGATGCGCGGATGTTGGTGACATTTGTCACGTGTTTTTTAGTGACATGTTTTTCATACTTATGTTACGTTGTTTCGGAATGTATTTTACTTAGTTTACGTACTCATTTTAAGCCCAACCATGATAGTTTTCCTAAACCTAACTAAGTGGTTGTGTTGCCTCAACCTTACTGCAGACTTTACCGTAGTTTTGCTGCGTGGTGTACAAATGACACGTGAAAAGCGGCGTACAAATGCTAAGAGCCCGAAATGGGTCCTCATGACATGCGGAATGTCCTTGTAATGTCGTGCAATTTATACGCCTTCCTGTGAGATAGGGTTGAATGTTTCCGGTCTTTATGCTAAGCTAAGCTAACCGTCTCCTAGCTTACTAATTAACAAACTAACATGAGAAGTTTCCATTTTCTCATCAAACACTCAAGAAAGCGAATACGTGTAAATCCCAAAATGTCAAACTATTATGATAGACTCTTTGTATTGTAGATAAACTATGAGCTTTACATGCAGTATCAACAGAACAAATGTCTCCACTGAATGTTTTTATACAGTCTACAATGAGAACTGAGCCACTCTCTACAAAATCAACATGAAATCAGTTTCGGGTCAAGAAGGAGCAACAAAACACTCCGATGTGGTCAACATAGTACATTAATCATAAAAACGTCCACTGCAGACAAGAAGCACCTCCTCTGGATTCTTTTGTTTCCATCTCTACTAAAGATGATCTAACAGCTGGTGTGGTCAAAGCTTTTACTTTCACAGAAAATAGCAGGAATGCCTGAGATATTGTGCAGTAACTTTAGAGACATTTTAGCTGAAAGCATTACGTTATCAGGGTCTCTTTAGAGCCAAGACAACTAAATGCGATCAGAGACAGCAGGCCAACAAGAATACAAAACAGATGTTTAGGATTGGGTCACTGACACTCTAATTGTACTTGGTTTGGACGGTGATCAACAAGTGAGGAATAAGAGTTTTGGTGTTTCTTCGCTGGCTCTGCTTCTCAGTAAGTTTCCAAACGAGTTATACTGTACACAGGCTATGATTACAGTAGAGGACTTCTTGACTTCCTGCTGTTTACATGTGTGTACAACTCAAATAAAACACTAGAGATAGTGTGGACAGACAAGAGAGAAAGATAAACCTCCCATGATTTCGTACTGAAACCGTTGCTGTATTTTTTATGACTCTCAGTTTTCTGTTTATTGTATCTCAAGTTTGATCTACTGTGGTATATACATATATTATGCTTGCTGTTAATTCTGGGTGACGTGTTGGCTCCTGGTTTTAGAGTTCAGCACAAAAACAACAATGACCTTTGACATTCAGCAGGGAGTTGGCATCGACTATTTGGAATAAATGGACCGCAAATAGTGCAGCATTTTACATTTAAACCCTCACTGTCTTTTACGATTCAGGGGATATTTACTCTTTTATTACATATAGTAACAAGCCGTTTGCACTATCAATCTTTTATGAAATGTGAGGCTGTAAAATATTTACAATACACCTGCAGTATGTCTAATGCAGTATTTACCACGACACAGTTCAGTGGGGTTGTCGAGCGAGCATGTCCCATCATGTTTCATTTTGAGACTGCTGACCCTGGCCACTCAGCTACTAAGAACTCCACTTATAGCAGGAAACGGTCGGCTTTATTACGTCTTATTATAGGTGTAAAAATGTGTGCCATTTCCGTTTAAAGGTGCTGAATGCGAGATTGGGAGCATTTCTATTGCCTTAACACTGCTTTCAACATGGCAACAGCTGAGCCGGCGGCTCGCAGCTGACATTGCAAACAACAGCAACAGTGTTGACAGAGCTAATAGTGTTTACCTGGGGGGGTAACTGCAGCCGCAGTCAAAAAGCACTAACCCCATTGTAAATGAATGGGAAGACTTGTGTTTTCGCCACACCGCCTGATCTGGTGTGAATGCAGCCTCAAAGGCACTAAAAGGCACTTGCGGCAGGCCCATCTACTTCATTCTCTGCTCAGGTAGACATTACTCCTCTATATCTTTACATAGCAAATAGTTGTTTGCTGCTACATTAATGCTCTGGATATCGTATAGAGCACCTTTAATGTAATATCACATATATAACATTTCTTCATGTTGGGCTTCATATTTGGGTTTTGGTCAGGCATTCATTCTGGATGTCCTTGGTATCTATTATCTATTTCATATTTCCCATTTTGTTCTCTTAAAGAAGTATTTTAAAGTGCAGATATGAAAAAAAACAGCCAACACAGTTTGAGATATCCCCCAGAAAATTCCTTTGATCAGGGCACCATCTTGTGGATGTTATGGGGAAAAGGATGGCTCTTTGTGGTCCCAATTGCAGCGTTTTAAAGAGGGTTTGCATGTCCAATTCACAATTAAATTGTAATTCTTATTAAAAAAAATAAGGATTTCCTTGACGACCAAAATAACATTTAGTTTCTATGTATTTGTTCAAAATTGGCATTGATTTAATATACTTTTTAGTCATTTCTTGTTAGTATCAGGTATGTACAGTATTACAAAAAGTATAAGATTGTGCCAAGAGAGACCAGCACATTTATTGGGATTACTGTAATATTATTATCTAAAAAAAATGGCATTAATAATTAGTTTATTTAACCATTTTTAAGACAGCAAATGTTAATTTAAAAAAGTTAACTCAGGAAAAAGTTTGGGTCAGAAAGTGCATTTAGCTTCCAAAGTTTTAAAGTGGCATTGGGAGCAAAAGTAAAGTAAAGTAAACTAAATAAAGCAAACAGTCTGTTTGTTTAATGAGAGCACATGAAACCACTGCACTGTTCTGATCACATCATTATTCAGTGCAGCTTTACATCCATGACCCTTTAAACGTCGTCTGCTTCCTTTTGACCTGGTTTCACAACGGTGCCTTCATCAAGATCACTCGACCTACTTGCCCATCCAAACTACCCAACCATGTCATTTGACGTCGCCATGGAGACCACCTGTTCTGCTGCACCGGCCAGCAGATGGCGGCATCAACGTGGCCTATGCCTGACATGTTCCTCCCTCAGACTTCTCCTCCAGGGGTTGACTCGGCTCTGACAGACACAATGACGCAGCTATCTCTGCTTTTGGCTCGGAAACTGCCTGTATATTTAGCACCTTGTTTAAAATTAGAGCTCAGCACATGGGGAATATATTAAGCTGGCCGTTTAAATAGATATCTGCCGAGTCACACATGTCCATGTCCATAAATAATGCGGAGATGCAATGGAGGAGTTCAGCTTTCAGGGGAACTGAACATAAAAGCATTTGACTAAGTTTTGAATTTGTTGCATATTCAATATTGATCCTCAGTTGTACTATTGAGGAAACGACCGATCATCTTCCATAGATACATTCTGCATTCATGAAATGTGTTACAAAGGTTACTTCATGTCACATGACTCCATACTGAAGAGATGTGAACAAACTGAGCATTCATGGCATACTGATTAGTTATAGCTACTTGCATTGATACAAACCACGTGACTAAATTAATTGTAGAGAGATATACTTTATATACTTTACTTGCCTGCTGTTGATACATGACTCAGTTGGAATTACGTCCACTCTACAGAGTGGTAAGGAGCAAACTAGCTAAAGCAAAAAAACAATACAAACAACAGCAGCACCTGAGTAGCAGTGTGCATGAGAACAGAAGAACTAGTTAACCCATTTGTATTCGCAACTGAAATTTTTAATTTCCTCTAGTGGAAGTGTTCTCTAGGTTCGATTAAGCAAAAATCTGAAGACATTTTCAAAATCGTCCGAACCATTTGGCTTAAAAGTGAGTTTTTCTTATCATACTATATCTAGTCTTTGGGCACATGGAATTACTGTTTTTGCAATAGACTCCATGATATATTATAAAAGTAGTAGCAGTAGCGGTATACTGTTATATTTTATAAAAGTAGTCCCCTGTGCCCTAATACGACATATAGTATGATAAATGGCTGTATCTCAGAAACTACAAGGAGCAAGTATTTGGTATTTATGAACTCATAACAAGTTGAATATCAAAGATATGCACACATATGCAGTGTAAAAAAATATTCCATATGGAAAACAATCAAACAAGTATGTAATAATAAAGTATAAATCCCCAAATAGCCCATGAAATAAGGGTAAATCACATAAATAACATTATTCATATTCAACATTAATTATTATTAGTTATTCTCAGATGGATATCACTGTTTTTTGTGTATGAGGGTGCGTGTGTGTACAGTAGTGCGTCAGCGGCACTGTCCTGGGCACTGAAACAGATTGCCGCGAAGCTTTGAATACCTTCAAATCTCTTCGAATATTTCTCACCGAAGCTTCAAAAGCCCAAAAGATGGTATTCGGGTCAGCCCTGGAAAACCTTTTACTAAACACAATGTTTTTTCCAAATTTTTCAAAAATCCTAAAATTGATTGTTAATAAAAGTGTGATTTTTCATGTGATCTAAAAATGTCTACATTGTACTGTTAGATACTTGCTCTTAGATATGTTCATTATTTCTTCTATTTTCATATTCAGAACTAGCATGCTGCTGAATGAAAACCAGATTATAAGATCATTTTCTTTGCATACTCGGGTTGGTAGTCGAACATGTGTTCGCCATGTGTGAGCGTTGGTTTAACGTCAGCTCACGTGAACAGTGGGTGCTCCTTGGCATGTAAGCGTACCATGTGGTTGGAGTCTGAGCCTCACCTTGGACTGCGGCCCGTCTGATAGTGGCATTATACCCTGCTTAATGTGTATGTAATGCTCATTAGCAATGAAATCCAATTAAATAACTCTAAAATAGAATATTGTGTTTAATAGTGTTTAGTGCAGTTAATGATTACAGAAACAAACATCGTTAAATGTTATCTGAAAGGCCATAAAGACTATTTGACATATTGCGTTTGCTTTTGGTCCATGAGTCAACAGATAATTCGTGGCCTGGTCACTGACAATGAGCTACATGGGGTGTGTCTGTGCATGCAGGACTGACATTCTGCAAATCTGAAAATGCAAAACCAAGATTTGGTCTCCATAAAACAAAAACAAAAATAAAGTGTTCCCATGATTTGGCAATTATGGTAGGAATAATGACTAATAAACAGCAACATAATACAAGTGTCAGTTTTTCAAACCCTACAATAGTGCCGCAAAACAAGTAAGTAGTAACGTGAGAGTACTTTATAACTTAATTAAAGAAGTGTACCGCACTTGCATTGTTAAATTACATTTCAACAATGATAGTAAGTGCTGTCTTTTCTGTTCTAAGTGTGCAGGGACAGGTGAGCAAGATTTCCGATTTAGCAGATTTAGTAGATTAAATGTTAGTATAAATCTGAGCTGATCAGCTGGTTAATTCCAAGGTCATCAGAATGTGTGAGGAAATGTGTTCTCCACCAATGTTGGGATAACACAAAGCAAATGTCCCAGTTGTCCCAGAACAAAGACTAAACTGGATACTGCATGTTTTTGAAAATGTGATATCATCTGCATTCTTGTTGCTTGAGTTGTGGTACAGTGTGTCATTGCACTGGACTGAACAGCTCATGTTTCCAAATTTGAGCTTAAACGGAGATAAGAGAAAGAATCACAATGTGTAATATAACCAGGTCATGTCACTCAGTGGGTGTTGTGTCGTACTTCTCCAAAGTGAAGTGGGCAAGAGGTCCGAGCAACTTAAAGGTCCAGTGTGTAACATTTCGGGGGATCTATTGGCAGAAATGGAATATAATATTAATAAGTATGTTTTCTTTAGTGTATAATCACTCAAATAAGAATCGTTGTGTTTTCGTTACTTTAAAATGAGCCGTTTATATCTACATAGGGAGCGGGACCTCTCCACGGAATCCACCATGTTGCACTGCCATATTTCTTAAGTAGCCCAGAACGGTTTGAGCCGGAGTCGATAACATTACTCGCTCTCGTCGCCGCCACTCTCTCTCTTTTGCTTCACAACTCACTTCCCACCTAAACACACACTGAGCACTGGCTCTGCTCCAAATGACCTACGCTACTCTTACAACAACTGGCTCTAGAGAGTGACACTCACGTTTTTGCGTCGGCCACTGTAGTTCTTGTACATGCTGGGCACACGGGAGAGGCTTCAGTTGGTTGCAATCTCAACCTCACTGCTAGATACCGCCAGATCCTATACACTGTTCCTTTAAGATACATTAACTTACAAATAACTTTGATACTACAGATTATTTATTTACATTGTAATCATAAAAATGGTTCTGCTTGTCAAGCAAACAAGTTGTTTTCAAAGTTGTTTTGTAGTGCAAACTGCAATAGAAACAAAGTTACTTCCTGATACCAGTGACAACATACATGCAACAGTAACCCTTGCTCTACATGAAAACCAGTCCTCACCCAAAAATCACTATTTATATTACAAAGAAAACTAAGCGGTTTTGGGGGGTAGAATCTTATGCAAAATACGAACATTTAAAACCATTTACAAATACAAGTATTTCAACAATGCCAAACGTTTTTTAAGCACCTGCAAAAGTTTAAAAAAAAAGTTAAAAAAAGGAGCCAACATGCTGAGAACTGTTCTCAGCAAGCCTGACTCCAGCTCCGCAATTTACACCGCAAGTGACGTACAAGCATCTTGGACTCAGGCTGCAAGTATTTGTGGCTAGCCTGCAGCGAATTCCTTAACTGTCACATTACATGGGTTTTACAGGGTGTGGCCATTCTCTGCTGGCGAGGAGTGGTTTAGCTTAGCGCATATCCACCAGCTTATGTGTGCTAGTTTCATTCTTGTTGGGCCTGAAAGGGACAAGAGATTGAGACACTAGAGAGGGAAATGAGGGTGAGAAAAGGGGGGACAAAGACAGTTATACTGCTTGTCAGTGTGCACCGCTGTGTGAGCGTGTGCATCTCAGTCTGCACGTTGCATGTGTATGCATGTCCTTTTCTCTGTACGATGAGGTTGCTAGTGGGTAACCACCCCTCCTTCAGGCTAAATTGGAGTCGGCTAACACTGGAAGAACTAATGCAACATGACAGTTAACCTGGTCTGCCAAACAGCCATGGCAACTACAACCAAAGCATCTCTCAAGACAAGAGCGTAGGACAAGAGTCACCTGCAAGCTGGGTCGATCCTGGTTAGTTTTGTCTACGTTTAAACAATTCAGGGAAATAAAACAAAGTGGCTTTTAGTTGAAATATCTGGCATATGCAGTAGGGATGGGACGATACACCTATCTCCCCATTCGATATTATCACGATACTTGGGTGTCGATTCAATATTACGATTTATTGCGATTTTTGTTAACTTTTTTATCACTAGACCATGGGAAAAAGTTGAATCATACACTTCTAGGGACTTTTACTTTGGAAAATATCTAAATTAAAACAGTAAAAATGTTTGATTTTCAGCACTTATGTAGTCAGAGATGTCCTGAAGTCAAATACTGTATATCAGTCATTGTCAGGCATTATTTATTAATACATTTCCTCCTTTTCTTTTAATTTATAAGCGACATGTAATGTTTTAAACTACTGGTGAATATAATCCATTAATCTTATTTCCATATATGTATTTTGTATATACAGTTCCTTTTGTTAACACCTTACTTTGAAAATCGAACGTAGTCACACGTGTATATTTACGCTAACTTCACCAAGTCCGCCGCTAGCTCTTACCGTTAGCTCCGTTCTCTTTAAATATATATACATGATCAGCTCCATCGGGGTCGCTTGAATGCATTTAACATAAATGTCAGTATATGGGTGCTCTACAGTTGTAGTGTCGGCTGATTTGACCACGGAGGTGAGAGTGACGGCAGGCTTGACCCCACGTTAACGCAATATGATAACATTTCATGTCCATGACAGAGTAAGCATGCAGCATTAGCCATGATGTCTAGCTCTGCTTTTCCTGGCAATGTGTGAAACCCAAAGTGTTTCCATACTTTACTGTATGTGTAGTGTTTACTACTTTGGATTTAACATCTGAGAGTGCAGGCCGTTTTCTGCTTTGCCGTTCCTGCTCACTGCGGCTGGCTGTGTTTTGTTTTGGTGATGGACCCGGAACGGATATGACGTCACCTTACTCAGACTACAACAACAAAAGCGGTAACTTCCTTTTACCTCCGTATGGACTCAAATGAAGCAATACATTTTTTTTATTTCAAAATCCTAAAAAAAAAAAAAAAAACGCGATACATAGGTGAATCAATTTTTTTCTCCCACCGCTAATATGCAGTCACTGATACCATAAAAAGTTATTTTTGCTTTTTCTGCTCTACGAACACTTAAAAGAACTAAACTGAGCTGAGCAATAGAGCACTATTATCACTGTGCACCTGTGACCCAGTTGCAGATCAGCCCCACTCCGATTATAGAATGACTTGTTTTTAAATGCAAAAGGCAATTTTAGCGTATAACAGCTCAGTGGTGGGAAGAAACTGGGATTGCATAGAGATTAAGATGCATAGTTGCAAAAAATTTTTTTAAAAAGTTGCTGCTGCATTCGGACCAGAGTTTAAAGCGCTCTGATTTTCTTTCATTTGTATTCTCACACTCATTCTCTCTGCCTGAAATGTGATCTTGTTTGTGCTTTCTCTCTCTCCTTGTGCAACCCATGGAGTCTTGTGCAATGCCGTGTGCTGTATGACGGAGCAGCAGCAGATGAGGGCCAGAGAGCAGCAGGTGGGCTACCGTGGCGCAGCAGGGCTCATCTTTCCCCTCATCTGCAGCACACCAGTCCTGTGCAGTATGACCCTACAGTACCTTCATCTCCAGAGGACTCTCTTTCTTTTTCGTTTTCTGTCTCTCTCGTTTTGTGTCTCCGAGATGCAGACAGACACAAAAACACACGTCTGACGGTGCA
The DNA here is from genome assembly GCF_043250625.1 of Sebastes fasciatus. Lineage (NCBI taxonomy): Eukaryota > Metazoa > Chordata > Actinopteri > Perciformes > Sebastidae > Sebastes > Sebastes fasciatus. The sequence goes on from NC_133801.1 coordinate 17,319,132, forward strand.
GCAGTGAGGGCAGGGCCTTTGTCCCGGGCAGCCAGTTTGTTCTTGTTTTCTGCTGTGTTTTACAGTACAGGCTTACATAAGCAAACAGCACATGAGCAGCTGCTTTCAAAATGGACTCCAGGGATGCGTTCTCTTCCACATGCAAGCTCATACATACATGAGGGCACACAGATAGTGCAGCTGTCTCAAGATGCTCATATACTGTATGCACAAAAACAAAAGTTTTTTGCAGTCTAACGCTGTCATATCAGCGTGTGCGAGATAGCAAGGCGTCACCGGAGGATGTTTCCTTGCCCTTGGTGCCTGTCTGGGCTAGACGGCTCTGACGAGGGCCCCAGATGGGGACTGAAGGGGAGGTGGAGGGGTGGGAGGGGGGGGTGAGACAGGGATGGGGAGTGAGGGAAAAAGGGAGAGGGGAACGAAAGTGGAAAGAGTGTGGAGGCAAGGCAGAGAGGGAAAAGTAGAAACAGAGCGACGGGGAAGGAATGAGATGAAAAAGGAGTAGAGAGAAGCCGAAGCAAGGGAGAGGGTGTAAGAAATAAAAAGGATGGATGGAAAGAGAGTAAAGGGTGGGCAGGGAGATAGACATGAGAGATGAGAAGAGTGTGTGTGCGTTAGCAGCGTTTGTGTGTGCATGCACGTGCAGAGCAAGCCTCCCTGGAAAAATACCAGCCTTCCTTCACGGATCTCTGTTTCACAGTCCGTTTGGATGTTCTATTGCTGCACACCCACCCACCCTACTGGTGGTGGTGGTGGCGGCAGTGGTGGTGGCACCCTTCCATTCTCCTGTGCCCCGGGTCTGTCATTCCTCTCATTCTTCTTCCCCTCTTTTCTTTTCACGCTACAGCCATTAAAGTGAAAAAGAAGTAGCATGGCGTCAAGATGTCACTGTGCCTAATTTGCATTCATTGGCTCTGAATGTGAACTATTAGCGTACTTGGGAATTGAGCAGTCTGTACCTGACACTTACAGAAAGTTTAAACTTTTGAGAGCTTTAAATATATAAATTTTTTTATCTCCACAAAAACAAAACGATGACTCAAGACTGCTTGAGCTGGTAAGACAGGAGAGCTGAACTTGAATTATAGGTTTTAAAATAACAATAACAAAAATTTGGTCTATAAGGTTTGGAAATAAATATAAAAAAGGCTTCATCAGGCTTCAGACTGCAAAACATGTCCATATAACCTTTTCAAACTTTACATCCAACCTTAACTTGCATGGTAAAAAGATCTGATTATTGTATTTGAGATGTACAAACCACTTCTTTTCTGTTTAATGTGAGAGAAACAAGCCTTAGACTTATATTTAGGTTTATAGAAAACAAGAATTAAAGAGATGGTTCTGTACTCTGATTTGTACTGTTTGTTCAAGCTAGTGAATAACTGCCTATTTATAGAAGCAGGAAGCGAGCTTCTGATGAGTCACTGCTACTTCCTAAAGTACTAACTGCAGGCCATTGCTATTCACAGTCTAATTACCCACATAATGTACGCAAGCTGATGACTGAGGGACTAAATAAATACACAATTTACCAAGACCTGAATCAGAGTTACGGTAAGTAAAGTCATGGAGAACACTCAAGTAAGGTTTTCTATCATGATTAGTGCAGCGAGGCTCGAGTGTTATGTTGTCTCTGTGTACCCAGGTCTCTAAATGTATCCAGTATTTCAAGTTTTTATATTCTGGATGTTGCGCACCTTTCCGGCCACAGAGTGCAGAGCACACTAACATGATATATATATATGATATATATTTTTATATATTATATTATACTATCATTCTATGATATATGAGTTAATAGAGGAGAAGTGTGAAAGGGGTAGGGAAATATAAGTTTTACTTCTACCTACTCCTTTTCGGACGACACTATTACTCTTGTTTTGTTAGTTATTATTTTGTATCTGTTTTTATTTATTTTTATGTTCGAAATAAAGTAATTAATTAATTCATTCATTCATATCATTAAGTTGTAGACATAGACTGTATATAAGAAGTGGACATAGTCACCATGACCATGATTTTTTGCAACCAGAAGTGACACAAGAGGGTGGAGCTAAGTACAACCGAATATTAAATAAGACATTTTTAGACGACCAAAATGTTACAATTAACTTTCATGAACTGAAAACACGCTGTGAAAGGGTTAAAGTTCTAATACAAAAACACGGACAACTCCCAATCCGAACAACACCGTGGTAGCGACCTGTCAATCACAAGGTAGCCCTAAAGCATACCCTGCTTTATCATCTATTTGACTCTAAATGGGACCATAATTTACTAAATTAGCATCATGCTGTATTGGAGAAGACTTGAAACTAGTGATTGAGACCATAAACTCATGTTTACAATGTTTACTGAGGTAATAAATCAAGTGAGAAGTAGGCTCATTCTCTCATAGACTTCTATACAATCTGACCAGAGGAGTTGCCCCCTGCTGGATATTAGAAAGAATGCAAGTTTAAGGCACTTCAGCATTGGCTTCATTTTACAGACCCGGAGATTGAACGCTGGTTGTAGACTAAATAAAGCCGATCAAAAGCTGAAGAAATCAAGAAGTATTTTACTTAATTGTGATAATTGTGTTGATGAGAGCACATGGCTATTTCCCGGAGGCAGTTAATACCCATGTAGACCCGGTATCAAACTTCCATATGGAGCAGTAGAAAAGAATCGCTCATTCATTTTTGGCCAGCACTACAGTAGTCATGATTAGGCAGTGAAAAGCCTCGACTGGCTTATTATGTTGCACTCTCTGCTCAGAATGATCGAGGCTGCAAGAAAGACTCAGAGACCACTCGTCACTCAGCTGCTGAGGGTAAACTGATCAAACAGGAATATTCACAAGCTTCAGAGGCTCTTGTGTGGAGGAAGTTTCAGTGAAACAAACACTTAAATAGGACACCTGCGGCGACTTAATCAGCTTACTGTAATGCGGAGTCAGACAGGTTAATGTGGCAGGAAACCATAATGGGGTTCACCACACTCAAGCTCAGTCTCGTACTGTAATACTGTCTGATTGCTTGCTGTAAGAACATCACAGAGCTTTGCAGAGACAATGCAGTGTGCAACCCGCTGTATCTATTGTATAGTCTGTGTGATCTCCTTTCTCTCCTGAAGGTACAACAAGCTTATGTTGTGTATGGAAACACTAGTTAGTCACCCGAGCTTCTAACAAAACCTCAAAAAACTGGATAAACAACAGCCAAAGAAACTTCCACATTCATTACTACATTATATTCATTATTGTTGGGCAAGTTACTTGAAAAATGTAATAAATTATTCAGTGAAAAATACTGGTTATTTATTGACCCAATCTCATGGCAAGGCGTATAAATAGCACGACATTAAAAGGATATTCTGCACGTCCTGAAAATGTATTTTAGCCTTTTCGCGTGTCTTTTTTACGCTACGTAACAAAACTACGATAACGGTCTCAGTTAGGTTTAGGCAACAACACTACTTAATTAGGTTTAGGAAAAAAATCAGGGTTGGCCTCAAAATAAGTACGTTAACTAAGTACAATACGTAAGGACACTACGTAACAGAAGTATGGTAAACACGTCACAAACGTCACTAAAAAAAACACGTTACTAATGTCACTAACGTAACTTTCAAATGAAAACACAGGTCTCAAACACCGGTCTCCTGGTTGAAAGTCCTGTGTTTGTTGGACCCATACACCTCCCCTCGTGCCCACCGTAAGCGGTCTGTCTTGCTTTTTATTGTAGATCACTAGCTCTGAGTGTAGCATAATTTACTTTGGATGCGTTTACATTGCAGTCAGTACACACTACATGGCGTACGGACTAAATGCCTTTAAACAACTCCAAAGACCTATCATGCCGACAATATTCTGTATTTAACACCTATAGAAATAGAAAACAAGACACTGTGGTTTAATAAATAGCCAGCCTACTGTTAGGAGGTATTTACTGACCATTAACAGCTAATGTTAGCTCCAGAGAAGTCCCGTCCTCAACAGAATCTAGGTAAAGCTACTGGTGGCTAGCTGGCAACTAATAAGCCACAAGACAACTTTCTGTAGACAAAACTCAACGAACAGACTAATCGCAAAACAAGGAAGTACAAAAATAAATACATATTTTTGGCCATGCATAGATTAAGACTCTAAACACGAAACATGTAACTCCCCACTAGTTTGGCCTATATCAGGTGTCATGTTATTTGCCCCATTTTCTAATATATACATCCAATTCTCCAAAGCGTTTATGCGACATCTTTTCGAATGCTGCTACTCTTGCCATCTCTGCAGACCGTTCTTGAACTGCAGGCAGTTTCCCTTTCCTCTGAGAAGAATCTGTCTGTCTATCATAATACTAGTTTGAACCCAACTTCTAATGCGCTTGTCTCCTCCCATTAAGAATGATCCAACCCATAGAACAAATAATCTGGGGCTGAACAGGATTTGTGTTTTTGAAATCTCACAGAGATTATCATATATCCTTTGTCACAGGACCATAAAACATGAATTAGGTGACCTTCCTCGGACTTGCATCGTCAGCAGTTTGTCGTGTCTCTTAACCCAAGTCTGAACTATCTGGAGGGAGTCCAGTAGACGTACTGCATAATCTTAAATCGAATGAGGCGTACACTTGCATCCCTTGACATTGTTTTAATGTTCTTACAAATCCTATTCCACTCCTCAACATCCAATGTCAGCTTCAGATCCCTTTCCCCTGTCTCCTTGAGAGCTGAAAAGGCCCCATTACCTCGGCTCTGAATCATCATGGAATAATACACAGATGCCTCATGACCTCCATAGCTCATTAGTTCTTTATCTAATAACTCCACAGCTTTGTGAGCTGGTGCAATAGATCCAAAGATCCCTGATAGCAGCAAAGTTGCAGATATCTGAAGAAGTTAAACCTGGGAATTTCAAGTTGTTGTACAAAGTCTTCAAAAGATTTCAATATACCATTGTGATATACAGTACAGTATATCCCCCAATGTAACAATGCCCTTTTCCATCGAAGCCTTCCAAAAAAAAAATAGGTGCATTTCTCCTGTTTTGGTAGAGGTTATTACTGCATTTGTGTCATAATATTCAGACCGTAATTACTAACAGCCGAGTCAGAAAAAAATAACATTATTGGGGATTTCTGACAATTACAATATCTCTGAGATGCTGGCAGCAGTGTTCATTTTGTTAACGAAAACTATGACTAAATATGTCTGTCAACGACCTTTTTTTCCACGATTAAGACGAGACGAGACGATGACGAGACGACACTGACGTCATTAAACACTAACTGTGACTATATCATTATGCAATATTGTTGACGAAAAAAAAACGAGACTAAAATATATTTTTATAAAATAAAAACTTGACCAAAAAAGTGGAATTCCGTTTCCTGTGCTGAGGAGGCCTTATCAGGACTACAACAGCAGTAATGACTGCAAAAAAAGCAGAAAAACTTTACTAAAGAAAACAGGATGAGTTTGACTAAATATGATAAAAACTAACAAGGACATTTGACACAGGACTAACACTAAATCAAGAAAATAGCTGACAAAATTAGCTGGCAATTACCAGGCGTTAACCTCCAGTTTTGAAACGTGAAGCCAATGTGGAAGTGCATTAAACTTGCATTCTTTCTATTAGCCAGCAGGGGGCGACTCCTCTGGTTGCGACCGCCAAAAACCAAGATGGCAATGGCCAAAATGCCAAACTCAAGGCTTCAAAACTGTAGTCCACAAACCAATGGGTGATGTCACGATGACTACGTCCACTTTTTATATACAACCTATGGCAGTTACATCTAAATAATACATTAACATGAACTCAACAGCTATTTAAAAAGGAGTTACAAAATTACGAAGTTTGTACCTGTTTCACTTGTTAAAAACCTGCTCCAGACACATAACGCAAAAATAAGCTAAATTATGCTATTTAAATGGTGTGACTACAAGGCTAGCAGTGGGGTTGACCCTTCTGGAAAATGCATGAACGCACCCAAGTCTGAATATAGGGAGGTTTTCCTATTCTTCTAATTATTTCATCTACAACTAGCTAATGCATCCGGCAGCAGTCTGTCTCATATCAACCCTCCATTAAACTCCTGGTAAAACAGCAAACAAGTTGACCCTCAAATTGTGGAGATAACAGAGCATTACTGGGATTACTAACTGTAATGTAATTACCAAATTTCAAATTGTAATTTCTACTAATGGCCACCCTACTTGTTACTGAAAAAAGCAATTTCATTATTGTAATGCGCTGCTGCCCAACAGTGATTATTAGCTAGCAGTTAGAGGAAAAACACACCAAAATTCCAGCCAAAGCATCGAGCCATAACACTGTATCTGTCTGGAATACCATACAAAGTCAAACATTTTCCATGACCGCCCCTGTTATGTCATTTGTCCGAGTAAAAGCTGCTGCTCAGCCACCAGCTATTCCCCGTGTGTGTCATTCACTCTGTCTGGGTGCATGTCTGGGCACGTCGCAGAACGGCCTGACCCACCCAAGTCTGGATCTGACTGCCTACATGACTGCTTTCCTGACGGGTGTGAAGGGGTAGAGAGGGGCTTGGGCTCTTGGAGGGACATGGTGGGGAGAGGAGACGGAGGGAGGGAGGGAGGGGAGGGGTCGAGGGATCTGGGGAGGAAGGGAAAATGTGGGTCAACACAGTCAAAGCCCTGTCACATGTTCCAGTCAGCTGGAATCTGGCCTCCAGTCCAAACCAGAATGTTATGTAAGAGGTTATTGATCCGTGAGAGTGCACGTCGGAAAACGGAGTGCCAGTCGGGGGGCTGAGGCATCTTGCTGGTGTGTCTGCCGCAATACTGTCACATGGTGTCGCAGCGTGGAAAGCGGACATGAGTATTGCTGGAGGTACAAACTGATCCAATGAGTATGAGATTTTGGGGTAAAATGAAACAAAAGATTTGGAACGATATGAACATTTATCCCGCTGGTGTGAAAGAGCAAGCCCTGGCACTTTGCTACTGAGAAAAAGAAAGTGCCTGAGAGTGGCCTGTCAGCTCTAATAGCTACCACTTGTCACTAACACATCTTCTCTCAAAGTCTCCCTATCGCAGTGATGTCATCCCTTTCACCGGCCACAGCTCTGCCGGCCTGTCTCCATCTATTAGCTTCAACAGTCTCATCATCTTTTTCTTCCTTTTAGTAAGAGAGAGGTGCATTTCAGTTACTACCGCCATTAGTCGTTCCATGCGTCGGACAAATAAGGGTGTTTGGAAAGAATGGAGGTTGGATCAGACTGTCTGAGGATAATGTGTTCCTTTTCCACCAGCAAGGCTAATCATATCAGTAAGTAGGCCTTGGCCCTGCATGTGGCAACCAAGATAAACCTTATGGAAACGCTGTTCTCCGGGAATTCAGGCATGAGTGCACATTGCCGTGGCCTCCTCGTCCTTCTATGCAAAGGGATCAGAGTTCCCTGCCTGCTGTGCTGGGGAATAGTGGGTAATGAGTACCTTTAAACCGAAAAACTCTGCTACACCGGCAGTTCAGAGGTTAATGTCAGCTGTGACTGTGCATAAAAATACCCTCTCTTTGTAGTTAATCCAGGTTACAGTTCCATGAATGAGTGTGTTTGACATCACAGCCACGGCGAGCTTATGAAACAGCTGGATCACATGATCGATGAGAAAACACACTTTTTCTGGCTCGAGCTGTGAGGAAAGTAGGTGACTTTTTAAAGGGTTCAGGGTTCAAGTGAGAATATTTCCTGGAACAAACAAACTCAACGTGGAGAGGTGACGGAGACCGGGGGCAGCGGTTACAGTTCACTGACTGCAGCAGAGTACAACGAGCACAGAGAGGAGAGCACGAGGAGGACAGCACTTTGGACCAATGTCTAATCTACTGGGAACATAATTATTCCTTTCCAGTGTTATGCAAACAGTCACCTTGTAGCGTGAATAGAAAGGAAACAGCGGTATCTAAATATTCATTCACTGGCATTGTTTTCAGCAAAATTACCCTTTGCCATAAATTCTCATTTGTTTGTGAATTTGCATAGCTGACGATTATGAACAGAATGTACTGAACCCTTGTAAAGTATGTCTCACAAAGTCTTGGTTGAACATCACTTGTTGGATTTTCAATTTGAATTGTGAGCATGAATAAGAAAATTAACATTCCAGAAAGTCCATTGTGTCTATAACACTGGCATTTACACAATATAATTTTGTTTTGTATCTGTTATCATGATACCAGGATTGACAAAAACTCAAAGAATGTGGAGAGATTTTTTTTAAAAAAAACTACAATTTGATGCTGGTGTCTCATAGCTAACAGCTAGCATCAATTACTTTACAGTATTTATATCTGCCTAGTTTAAGGTTTTAGGAAATTTCAGATCAAGATTGTTTTTTGACAAGGAGATGTTTTTGAATGTCACTTAATTGCCACTCAAGGAAGTTTCAAACATTTCACATTTTGACATTATGGGAAATATGCTTATTTCTTGCTGGGAGTTAGATGAGGTTATTGATACCATCCTCATACTATATGCAGTATGTATATTCAATATGAAGCTACAGCCAGAAGCCGCTTAGCTTAGCTTAGCATAAAGACAGGAAACAGGGGGAAACCATGGGTGCATAATAAAACCTGGATACGGCGCCTCCCATTTGCCTTGCTTCCAATTTTTTCCAGACACACCAACCCGACATCAAAGAACTAGCGGTGATGAAGGCTGCCTGTTGAGTCGCCTCATGTCGCCTTTGTCTTGGCCGACAAGTTGCACTTGAACACCCCAAAGACTGCAGTCGACAGCCAGTTAGCAAGTATGTCCTTGGTGTGTCAGGGCCTTAAAAAGCTTTTTCCCCATAGACCACGATTGTAAAAGAGACATCTGTGAAACTGTTGACAGGACAGCTCAAATTGCAAACAAGGTTGATTATGACTCTTTCCATTATGAATTTTTGATCCATGGAGGTTTTATATTTCCTCGAGCCGAGAAAAGAAACACTACTGTTCATATCAGTGGGCCACATACCCCAGAAGTAAACCCTAAAGCTAGAAAACGTTTTCGGCATATGCACCCAAGCCCCCAGGAAGAGCGCCGTGCTTTGAAGCATATTTTACATAGTGGCTAAACAGCGGTACTACAACTTCCGTGTCCGTCACATGATGCTTTTAGACTTACATCGGAAAAGAGACGTTTGTAAGTCAACGGATATTTTTTTTGAGGTAAATTAACTTCCCAATACGAACTCTTGAATAGCCCTTATTTAAACCATTAGGTCCTAAAAGTTGTAAAATGCACAAATAGTTGAATCCAGAGTTATTTTCCTTCCTTCGTTCATGTGAATGAGACCCAGGCCGAGGGCTGGGAGGCAGAGTCTCTGGACACTATGGGTCCAATGGATGCAGAAGATCGCCGGATGATCCGGGTAATTTTATACTCGGAAGCAGGGTCTGAACTTAACGTTTTTCACTTACTGCCACTTACTGTTTTTTTGTCTGCCACTCAGAAATGTTATCTGCCACTTTTGAAATCTATGCGCTAAATGAAGGAATAACATTTTAGATCTGATGTCATTCAATGTTCGATATGTTTTACATAAAAACATTATATACTGCACATGGTAAATTACAGTGTTCAAATTACACCGTGGAGGGAGGGTACTGTACACAGTACTGAACTGTACTTTGTTATTGTCATCTATAGTGGTTATTTGCATAAAAACACACAATTAAAATTATTATGATTATTTACATATTTACTTTGATTAAAAAAAAGTAATGGCAAGCTGCTTAGAGTTAGTGTTCGGAAGTTAAACAGGTCGTAATTCTCTCTCTAATATCTATTTTATATTGCTGTGAAAACATCTCCTACAAAAAAAAGATTACATGGAACACATCATGAAAACGTTGTAATTTACAGTAGCCCACTAGTCCTTATTCCTGAGCAGACTTTGAACGCCTCATAATAATAACTCAATGGCACCTCCGTTAACGTTAGTAACTCCGCTATTTATCCATTCAGGACTGTGCTGTCCACCTGCTTCTAACAGGTAACGTTACTAACTCTCCTCCTGTTGATTTAAACACAGGTTTGTTGTTCACAGTGTCGCATTATCTGACAAAAATAGGGTGCGCCCCTCAGGTTTAATAGCGCCACTTGTTGAGCGCTTTTTTTTCTCTCCGCCGCGTCTCCGGTCCAAAACAAACTGAAACATGATACAGCGTGCGTACGCGTCACTGTGCATGCGTATCTGTCGGAAAGCATAAACAAGAGGAATCGATAGTCACAGAGACATGAGATGCCAAGAAAGCAGACAACTACGGTTCTCTATTCCCATCAATAGCATTTTCTCTGACTGCTAAAGTGGCAGGTGTCCTGATGATGTCAATTTCTGATGAGGCTAATTTCAGACCCTGCTCGGAAGTCTAGCTTTTTTTGCTTCTTGCACCACTGAGCAACTTTCAGAGGAATGAACGGGGCCCCGCCTTGAATGCTGTATCCAGTTCTCTTTATACACCCAAGGGGGGAACATACAGCTAGTCTGGTTCTGTCCAAAGGAAAAAAAAAACTGATTCCAGTATTTAAGCTAAGCTTTGCGTCTTCTGGCTCCAACTTCATATTGAACAGACAGATAGCAGTGGCATTGCTATTTTCATCTAACCCTCGGCAAGAGAGAGAACAAGCATATATCTGTTCTTTTACATGGAGCTGTGAACTATGTCTTTAAGAGGCCCTTTCTCCTCTTGCAGTGGTAGCTGGGATGCTGGAGATGGCTGCAGTTGCTGAATTACTGCTAGCTACAGTATATATATTATATATAGCCCCGTCTTGTCACAGAGGTGTGCTGACTGTTGCAGGCCTGACCAGAACAATACTCAGGAGTATACTTCTCCTGTGGCCTAATGGAAGTTTCCACTGCTGCTCACAGAGCTGCGTTCTTCTTCACAATACTGCTCAGTGTTAACAGTATAGAGAGGAAGAAGGAACAGCGAACATAATGTGGGTCATTCGATCTATGACAGAGCTGAAAGGAACAACTCATTATCAACTGCAAATCTGTGTTTCCGTGTGAGGATGACTCGGCTAGTCATACTGGAGGAAACAAATTATAGGAAGGGGAGGATTCTTATTGTAAGACATGCGTGATATCCTCAAGAGAGCGACCTAAAATACAAATCAGGTCAAAACTAAATTAACTAAATTCATGACATAGAGTCCATTCATAGTAATCATTCCTGCATAACTGAAGTTAGCTGAAGACTCATACAATTCCCAGGTAGATCATTTTAAAACAAACATATTCTAATGACCAACACTTAGTTTGACACTGTCCCTGGAGTAACAAAAAAAAGATCCCTCTAATGGACTCTGTTCGGCATTTACAGACAACCCTGCAGAACAACCTGGGCCACATACTTCAGTGATCTGCACAAGAGGGAGGGAGTGAACACTTGGCCTGATTTTGAAAGTGCATTTTTCAGCTTCCTTCGGAGGGCTGCGAGCCGGCACGCTGGCCCTTTAAATCGCTGCAAAGTGTCATCTCACACGCACCCAACTTTGCTGAGTCATTGGGTTCAGACTGCTTTTGTAACCTCCACCCAGCAGGGCTTCTCATTGGCTTCGGTCTCCACACAGCACTCCACGTGGTTGGCTGCCAGCACTACTAATCAGTTTCTCTACGCCAAAGGCCTTTCTTAAAGTGACAGAGGTGCTCCCCGTACTCCCCTGTGACTGATGTCTAACTGACAGCCTGAGAGGACCAGACCCAAGGAGCCCATAGATGTTTAATTGTGGGGATGTTGGAAAGAGAAGAGCGGTGTGGGAGACAACTGTGACGAGGAAAAACGGGATGGGTGGTGGAGCGGTGGACACTTGGAGTGGTAAAATCAGAGACTGAGGGAGAGTCAGCACTCTGGAGTAAAGACAACAATAGGTGTATGTGAGACATCTAACAGGCTATGAAGGAGGTCATTGGATATCAGCAATTCAATGCTGTTTAACTGAAAACTGATATAGTAAAATAACACACTGCTAAAAGGGTTACTGGATAGTGCAACTCTGTGGATAATAATTAACAGAAAAGTCTTGACACTTCAAGAACTAAATAGTGCCATAACCACATGAACACGGAGTATGTTATTTTAACATTGTCATTAAGGTGATCAGAATCCGATGACTCATTTTCAGTACATTTAAGTAGCTGTGAAAAGATACATTATGTGCTGCACAAACATTGACACATCTAGATGCAGATTTTTAAGCACACCAGCTTAATGAGGCAGGCTATGAGGATGGCAATGTGACTGAAATATCTCAACAACCATTGGGTGGATTCCTATGAAATTTGGTACACACACATCCATGGTCCCCAGAGGATGAAGCCTATGACTTTGACAATTCCTTGACTTTTAATTTAGCATCATCATCAGGTCAAAATTTTTGTTTTCGTGTTTTAAGGGGTCATATCATGATTGCTTACCAACCACTAAACTATTAAATAAGATAACCCAGTCAGTTTATGTTTGCTATCTAGATCAGAAAACGTGTGATTCAACAAGCCATTCAGATTTGGCTCCCCTTCCTATGTCACATGCAGTCACATTAGAATATGTCGCCCACAGCTTGAGAACTACCTGTGCGTTCCAATACCCATACTACCATACTATTTAGTATGCCAGAAAAAGATTTAGTATGTCCCAATACATGTCAAATGCAGTATGTATGCAGTAGGTTGCAGGCTTTTCTGGATTTTCTGACCCACAATCCTCTGTACAGCAGATATATGAGCAAGAGGGTCAAAGTTCAGGGGCAATGTTACAACAAACTAGTATGTCCCAATTGCATGCATACTGCATGCAACAGTACGTACTTTGTAAGGGCAGCTGCAGTATGTACTAAAAGTAAAAAAAAGGAAAAGTATGCGATTTGCAACGTAGCCTTCATTTGCAAAGGTGTGCCATATTTTTCTCGCAAGCCAATCAGAGCAGACTGGGCTTTTTCTGGAGGGGCGATTAAAGAGACAGGTGCTAAAACGGAGCATTTTCAGGCAGACAGTACGGGAGAAAAATAAAGTGTTTTTTGAAAATTAAAACATGTAAACATGTTCTAGTAGAAACCCAAAATACAAGCATGAACCTGAAAATGAGTAATGTCCCCTTTAACAACAAATAATTGTGCAAATTTGATCACATCCCATCAGCCTCAGCTGGACTCATCTGTATTTAGTCCTAATTAGAAAATGTTAGAATGCTAAAGCATTAGCTAAACTGAGATGGTGAATATGTACATTATACATGCAAACATCTGTATCTTAACATTGTCATTGTGCACATATTAGCATGCTGATGTTAGCACTTAGCTCTCCTTGGTGTTTTATGGCGGTTGGCAAACAACGTTATATATGAGACATTTTAAAATACACATATACTGTACATGTACAGTATATATATGTATATATATATATATATATACATATATATACATATATATAATTTTTTTTTAATTTATTTATCTATCTGTTTATTTATCCATTTGTTTATTTTTTTTATTTTTTTTTTAATATTAATTTAAAAAATATATATTTATTTATTTTTAAAATTAATTAAATAAAAAAATATCTAAAGTTATATTCTCTCCATCACATTCATTCCCCTGAGTTATTGAAACAAAAACATATAACACTTTTCCCTAGAACCTCCACCACCTTTTTAAGAGATCATAGCGCAACTTTATTCTTTCAATACCAGTTCCCTTTTCTCATTATTTTGGAGAGTAAAGCATAACATTTTCTAAAGTTTCTTCCTGATTACAAAATCCACACCTTCCTGTATTATGTTTTCCTATTTTAAATATTGTAACGTAACCTAGATATTATTGTTTCCTCTCTCCGGGTTCTCCTCGTGCTTCTCGTCATATCTACTTTTCTTTGAATTCTGTATAACCACCTTCCTGCTCTCTCTTCTTCCCACTGCTTTTGCCACCTTTCTTTCCGCTTATGCTTGCAGTAATCGTGGTCTTCATTTCCGTTTTCCAAAAGGGCATTGTGATGTCAATGTGATTACATTTTGTGGCTTCCTGTGCCCATTTGTCAGCTATTCAATTTCCTTTGATTCCTATATGTGCTGGTATCCAAGCAATGTGAGCTCTACAACAGGGTCAGGAAGTATTTATGGATGTATTATTAGCATTTAGCGTAACGCACGGCTGTGACTAAGTACAGCCTCACAGAGCCGCTAGCGTGGCTGTCTTGTTTCAATACAGAGGCCTATTGTAACATTGCTCACATGTTCAATAATTAAAATAAATACTTAAATGAATCAGCCAAATAGACCATATTTACCTGCTGCGTCTCTATTTACATCACTCGGAAAAAAGGATACTATCTAAAATGATGGAGCTGCACTTTCTTGGACCATAATACCCTGATCCTGAATGGCCAGGTTGGTTTTGGTAATATCCTCTGCAGTCTGTGAGTGTTGAACCCTCTGACTTATGGCTTCAGGCTCTCAATTTCATCTGCGAGAGTCGGTCTCGCTCACTCGAAGCAGAAAGTCCCCCACCTGTTGTACTGTGTGTGACTATATGCAATGTGTCCTCTCTGTTCAGCTTTGGAGAGCCATTACCTGGCTTGAATAGTTTCCAGATTGCTCCTTGCCTGGCAGAGGTGCCAATTGCTACTTGGAATTTGTTTAAGAGAGGGATTTATGCTCCCGGCGAGCAAAGTAAGAGACAGAAAAAGAGGAGCATGCATTGAAGGGAGACATGGATGGAAAACGTGTGGCTCTAACCAACAGGTTGCACTTAAATCACCGCATTGTTCTCGAGTCTGTGCTGTGTGGTTACGACAGACACAGGAAGTGGCAGCATTATGTTTCCACTGATAAACTCAAACACGTCACACCGGAGGCAAAGCGTCAAGGCTCGCTTACTCTGTGATTTGTCTTTTCTAAAGAAAGAATGATGCTCTCTTCATTGTTGCTGATAACGCTGAATCACTCAGGTTATATTTGTAAAATATCAGTGGAGGTATGCTTCCTCAACGTGAGCAATAATAGTCATTTGATTTAGCTTACATGCATCAGAGGATCTAAAGAAGCCTCTCAAACCGGTTATCGCCACACTAAGCAAGACCAGCCACAAAATGTTTTGCAGATGTGACTCAAAGGATGCTGATTACAAATTCAGATTACTAAGCAAAGCAATCTAGTCTTCAATTAGGTTTTGACTCATGCTGCAGTTCAAATTATATATCCGCAAAAGTACATTTTGTGCACCGTCCTTCCGATTCTGCCACGGGCATTCTGTGAAAGGTGAGACACCACGGTTGAAGAGGAGAAAAAATAAAACGTCTCGTCTAATTACAATAAGGTTTTAGATACTTGGAGCATAGCTTAGCTCAGTTCAAATACAACGTACCCAATGTGCAGGGTTTAATACTTTAATGAGGATTTCAATCTTTATATTACCACTTCTACTTCTACTATTACTAGCCAAACTAAATGTTTCACTAGAATAAAATACTACAAATGTCCTTATTGTGTAGAGCTAAGCTAACCTCACAAATATTAATTAATTCAAATTATTAATTTATATTAAATACTGCATTTAAGGACAAAAGAAAAGCACCAATGAATGAAGATGTCGTCTGACTCAGTGAAAGATGTAAAATACCCCAAAACTATTCCATCAATTTCAACATATTCACACCTCTAAAAAGGGCTCAGCCCTGATAAATGCATATCAACACTCATGACACAACCCTGTATCACGCCAAAGCGTGTAATAGACCCACCTGTCCGCCAGAGGATAGCTTGTCTGTGCCATGGTTTGCCTCGCCAAGGCGTGAATTTGACACACGTGTATACAAGGTGCAGTACCAGCAAGGGGCAACAAAACCAACCACTTACGTTTAGGAAAATTGTCATCGTTGGCCTTAAAATAAGTACGTAAACGTAATATAAAAGTTAAATAGATATGGAAACCACGTGACATCAGTACGGAAAACATGTGACAACACCGGTCTGGAACACTGGTCTCCTGGTTGAAAGTCCTGTGTTTGTTGGACCCATGCACCTCCCCTCCTGCCCACCATAAGCAGTCTTTCTCACTTTTTATTCTATGTCACTAGCTCTGAGCATAGCATATTCATGCAGATGCGTTTACACTGCAGTCAGTACAGACTACATGGCATGAAATGACATGCCTACAGTACAGAATGGCGTTCTTATTGAACACTTTTGCCTTGCATCACCCCTGAGATATGAACTGAATGGTGCACCCTGTCCTGATGGGTTTAAGTTATCAGATACAAAGAGAAAAGGGCGGGGGGGACAGTCACATCCACCTCACGGTGTGGTTAAAATCATTCAAGAACACCGAGAGGAGGAAGGATTGGTTTCTTGAACGATGTGTGCCCGCGGCGCATTCCTGCCCAGCTTTGTGAATGCATCAACATAAATTGAGGCGAGGAATAAAAGCTGTGTCACTGTGCTGAGGCGGCATTGTGTTACTGCCTGTTTAAAATGTTACAACAAAAAGGGTTGACAGGTTGTTGCCTTTGATCTGCGTAACTTTCCTGCTCTGTGCCTCAGCCAAAAGATTGGCTGACATGGCGCCGTATCAACTGCATTGTTTCGATTCTGACGTGAAGTCATGCATTTACAGTTTGTACCTGGACATGTGCATCGCTCACACAACTAAGCACACACACAATATCTGTGTTCATACTATATATGCACAGGTAACCATCTAATGATCCTCGCGCTCAAAATCCATGCGACAATGTGCGTGTGCAACATGCACAAACACATCCACTACATTAAAAAGTCATGAGAAAAATTCACTCAAGATTTGGTTCTTCTCATGCATGCACTGCAGTGGCTTGAGAAGACTTCAGGTATCTTCAATTATGCAGCACCGGGCACTGCTTGTCCATATCAAAGACTCTATACTCTCTGCTGTTCATGTCTGCATGTCACATTCAGTCCCCAAACTCTGTTGCCACCGTATCCGGACAGTCACATGGCTAATCTTCTCAACAAAGATCTCATCATGTAAATCACATCATTTTCATTTCACCTTGAATCCTCTGGAGAGAGTTACTTCCACAGCCGGCACTCAAATGTTTCTTTTTTTTTTCTCTGATTCAAAAGGGAAAATGTAGGACGCTCCATTCTCTGTTCCAAATGTGGAATTGTAGTGACTTCAACGAGCAAGCCTCCAATTGAGGTTTCCATTCGCGAGAAATGCAATCACTTATTTGGTAGTGGAACCCGATTCTTACTCCACACCCAACCACAGGAATGCTGCGTTTGCCTTTAAAAAAAAAAAGAAAGATGAAAAACAGTTAAAAATGCTAAGGATTTTTTGTTGTTTGGGCTCCTCATGAAGACTTGTTAAGGGACCATGGATGGGAAATGTATATAATGTGTATATAAAGAGGTGGATGGAGGGTCGGGGGAGTGTTTGTCATGAGTTTGACACCACATTGCTGTGTCTCTCTTTGGTAGGCAATCATTAAAGATAAATATGCATCTGTACCTCAGCTTTAAATTGAATTTATTTTTGTGGAAAAGCACCATTTCAGTGCCTCTTTTACTCGAGCGGTTAGGGGCATTGTATTAGCACCGCAATAAATGTCAAGAGTAAAGACCAATAAGTCCAACTAGTAGTCGTGTTGCCTTTTCGTAATGAATAAAGTACCATACTGTATAATAACACCGTAAATCTAATGCCATTTTGTCCTCGCATAATGGTAAGCGTTTGCATGCATTTGCTTCCAACTGGAAGCAAATGCATGCAAACGTATAAAGTAGCATAACTGCAAAGAGAATTTATAATGTGCCCCTAAAACCTTTGTAACTTATAGTAATAATATAAAGGTCTATTCATAGAGCACTTTTCAAGCAGGAAGTGCTTTCCAGAGTTGTAACAATAAAAGACAATGACAGGACATAACAGCTCCACTGTAAGCAGCTGTTATAATGCAGCATTACAAACAGCTGAATGAGGAAGAAGTTTGGTTTTAAGATGAGATTTAAAAACTGAGACGTTGTTAGCCAACTTGATGCTAAATGGGGGGGGGGGCTGTTTCATAGGTGAGGAGCCAGTTTAGCAAAGACTCGATCACCCTTAGTTTTTAATAGAGATCGACCGAAAGTGGAATTTTAAAGGTCGATAAAATAACGATAGTTTGGAGCAGGAAAAAGCCGATAGCCGATTAATTGGCTGATATGTGCTTTACTTCTGCAGCAGCCTTGTCGGCTACTTTTACGTTTTTAATAAATCAGTTTTTTGTGTCTCTGAATTTAATAATTTGTAAAAGAATATCCTGAAGTGTGATCTGGCGGATTACATCATTGGAAAATGTTCTATTTATTTGCAATGGGCGATGCTCTGTTCTGTGGCTTGCAGTGGCAAGGTCAGGTCTGGCCAGGTTTACTTCTGTTGCACGTCTCATACATTGTTAAATGCCACTCTTGAAAACCATTTATGGTCGTGCATGTTCTACCTCTAGTTTTTAACCTGGGAACAGTTAAAAGACCAAAACAAGAAGACCTGAGGGGCCTCTTAAGCTGGGGATATGATTTTGGAAATGTTGTTGTGTAACTCCTACTCCTACTGTACGAGTAGATTGTTTGCAATATAAAGCCAAAGCTCACAATTTGACAGTTTGAAAGCTCCAAGGCAGGTAAAGTTTGTTTGCTCGCAGAGTTGTGTACGAGTCACAATGCTAACAAGGCAGAAACGTGCTTCCTTGATCATCTGTGCCATCCCGTCTGCTGAAACGTCTAAAAAAAGAGGCGCCGGCATAACGTTATATGGACTCGCTGTGGCTAGGAAGACGTGGACAGTATGGCTTGTCCATTTTGCAGAGAGAATTGGAGGTGAGCTAGCTACGTTTTACTACATCTATTGTACATTGTTATCTTGATAGCTATGCTCTGATCACTGTAAACATTTTTTTTAAAAAAGCAGAAAAAAGGCACTGACGTTGGATAATCGACTCGTGGCTCTGCTTCAACTCTGCAAGAGCCTGTGGACGGACGATCAAAATTTACAACATGTCAAAAATTCATCCAACGGACTGTCAGAAGGAGGTAATCGGCCCTCGGTCCCCCCCTGTACACTGCACGGCAAACAACGCAGAATGAAGCTGAAATTCAGTCCGGCTCTAAAATGAGTCATGCGGCTCAAAATTCGGGCCAGAAACGGGCTAAAATCTTGCAGTGTATGCCCAGTTTTAGGACAATAACGGGTTAAGGATTAAGTGTGGTTACATATTGCAGCATCAGACCATTTCCAGTTAAAAAAAATAGACAAACCAGGCCTTTGCCGGAATAAAATAGACTTGTGGGAGTTTTTTGTTTTCTGAATTGCATGTCTAAAGATATGGACACGTGTCGTACATATGGTAGATCCACATGAACAGTAGCACTAAATGAATGCAGAGCTGTGGATTGTTTTATGGCTGTTTTAGGTTTTTTATAAATTGTATTCTCAGGTATTGTCTTATTTATTGTAGTATTTATCAACTGTACTATATATAGATTTTCAGGGCTGAGAGAGAGCCAGGGTAAAATGCATTTCATTGCATTTCACTGTACTTTTAAATGCATATGACAAATAAACTTGAAACTTGAAACTTGAAATTTATGATTTTGGGCAATAGGAATAAAACTTACTAGGCTTTACTAGAATACAATTAACAACATTTGACATTGACAGCTTAAAAAAACGGTTATTACAAGTTGACATTATGAAGTGTTGACTAATAACCTCATTACATTATTATAGTTAGTTCAACTATTCATAATTATTCCAATATATTCAATTTCATGTGTAGCCTCTGCTAGTGTAGAAAAAGTTCCCAACACTTCACACATACTTCCCAACACCTAATAGGTCAGAGGATGAAACGCCTCCCATGGGCGGCTGCACTCCCATTGGTCACTATTTCTAACGCCCGCCTTATTTCTCACAGAGCATCTCGCCTCCATTGGTCGACGCACCTGGTCGTCACCGTGCGTACACGGTGGGCGTCAGCCGGTGTGCTTTTCCGGTGCGCTCCTGATTGGCCGGTCGTGTGCGCTGACGTCACGGCCCTGCCAGCTGATCGGAGTGAGAAGCCGGTTTTGAAGAGTTGGACCGGAGAGAGAGAGACCGGTGGAGGGAGAACCCGAGGAGCAGCGAGCAGCACCGGCACAACCGGATACTCACACTACTGGACCGATTTTACATTATCTTTTTCCTTTTCTTTTAGAGATTTAACGTTAAACACCGGAGACAGCAGACAGTGTTATCAGGGTGAAGTTATTCGCTTCTCGTCGAAAACCTCTGGAACTGTCAGAAAAAAAAATTGATTGAGAGTTAAGGTGTGGCTGAGGTTTTTTTTTCTGTGAGGCACTGAAATATGGCACAAAAACCAGACTGTTTCTACTCGAGTAGTCTTCTATATATCTACAAATGGCTTTGTAGATACAGTCATTTTCATCTAGGAGAAGATATTACATAACAATGCCATCTTGATGATGTGCGCACCTATTTGGTTTATTATAGGGACTATTACGCAGTAGAGAAGTGAGTGTTTTTTTGCTGCTTGGCTTTTGGGTTTCATAAGTAAAAAAAAAAAGGACGTGGCAACTTTACAGTAGCCAGAATGAATGCCACAGGCGAACTGGGCGTGTGTGTGTGGGGGGGTTGAAACAGTCCGAGCAGAGAAGAGCCTAATAATCCTCCAAATCTCATCCAGACTCGCCACAAAATTGCGCATATTTGACACCAGTGACGTGCGCCACGGTGGAGCCGAGTGGATCTACCTGAAACCAAAGTAAGTGCGACTATCAAATACAACTTTTTTTCTTCTTTTTTTAGCAGAGGTGGCATTTAAAAAGGCCACAGGAGGAGGGCGTGCTATAGAGTGTTATATCACAGGCTGATCGAGGCCTATATATATATAGAATCTTTATTCTCTGTGATACAGATCTGACTATAATGGGGTGTGTCTTTTTTTATCGAGGCAAAACCTTCTGGGCGTTGAATGCATCTAAATGGAACAGAAGGAGTTGTCTCTATATCACAGTATAGTCTTCCTGACTTGTCAAAGAATATATGGAGTCCCTTCCTCCTACTCTTTGCAATGCATTTATACATCATAATTGAGTGCACACAGGCAGACTGACCCCTGTATAGTCTAATTAAGATAAGCTTTAAGTCGAGAGGAAAAAGCAGATAGAGTGAATTCCTTCAAGGCCCCACCCTTTGTAGCTGCAACATGGATGTGGAGAGTTTGCCCCCACCTCCTCCTCCTCCTCCTCCTCCTCCTTCTCCTCCTCCTCTCTGTCTCTCCCTCCGCGTCATTCATTTCCCCTTTCAAGCTTCTCTCTTATGCTGTTTTCCCCCCCCTTCAGTGTCTCCAGGTGTCTTCAGTAGATCGTCTTGTCTTTTAACTTTAGATCATCAGAATCTACTTCCAGGGATCTACAGAAAGGTGTTAATTGGTGGAGGTAAGGCGTGGTTGAGTAACCTGTGGAATGCTTACAGCTAAAAAAGGTAGGCCTATTTGTCTACTTTGCCAATTCTTGTGACATATTGTAGTTTTTTTTGTAAGCTTTTTGCCTGTTTGCTTGCTTTTTTTTGGTTACTCTTGTGCTCATCAACCTGTTGCAAGTTTAGCCAGTCTATGTGACAAGGATTATGTAATCTTATAGGCAGGCAGTGTTCAGGGCCCTCGAACGTTTGCTTATGCAATCTCAGTTTAAAAGGAAGACAGTGGGTTAAAATACAACAACTTATCTAAGCTGCAGGTTCCAAAGCTCAAATTCTTGGGTGGAAAACTGCGTCGAGTCCGGTTATGATTCATAAGGAGGGCCGTCTTCGCATTCTGTGTAGCAACCGGTGGCTTTCTCCGCCTGCATCCCGTTTACGTCAGCCGAATGACTGGTCAGACCTTGTCGTCTCTGATCTTTGGCATCAAAGCTCCTGATGGATAACTTGACCTTGTGCGAATCCCATTTCTGTTGGCCAATGACTTGCCTTTTTTCCCCCCAGATTGTAGTTCTGAGGATCCCATTGCTGCTTATTTTCCAGCCCAGCACTGAGGACTTTATTGTAAACTATCCTTTCCTCCTCCAATTCTACATGATGAGTCAAAGAAAAATGCACTTTTCATGCCACAGATGCACTGGAAATGCTCGCTAGTTCCACAGGGTTCACTCTGGCTTCCCCCCACTGCCTTCTCCCTTTCCTCAAGAGTGCCCGGCCCGCTGTAATTACCCCCTCTTTGGGTATGAATAGTGAATTATAAATGATGCTGCAGGCCGGTAAGAGTCCGGGCCACTGGACACATCTGGATTATCAGGATGCCACCGATTGAACTGTTTTTTAAGAGAACTAACCTCGGTGGTAGTAATGTCGGATGTCCCACCCACACGCTCAATATGCAGGAAGTGCTGCGTTTGGACTGGTTTCACATATAGGAGGTGTTATAATGTATTTACAAGTCCTCGCTGACTTTGGTTACAATGATACGTTATGGGTGTATGCAAAAATGATGTGAAATTGCTGTTATTGTTGAGTGAGTTGCGGGAAATCTGGTCCAGGTTAGAAGTTCAAATCAATGTCAAGTAAAAAAGGAAGTGAATCTGCAGCCTCTGTAGTTGCATTCTTGCAACTTAAGGGTAATTATTGTTGATTTGTGAAGAATTTAATGACTTTATAAAGTTAGTTGCTGCTCAGATGACATCCTTATTCACCACTACAGACATCCTGCTGCTACATACATACTGTACAGTATAGCTCTTTCCCCACCCTCCCTCTCTCCTTCTTGTTGGAGTGTTTGCTTTGTCTGGGCTCTGATTGTTTAGCCACATTGAATTGACCTATGTATGTATGTATGTGTAAGGTATGTGTGTGTGTGTGTGTGTTAGTGGTAAGCTGGCACAGTCATTATCTCTGTATTGCTGGATGTGATTAATACAGCCGTCCAGCGGTGACGTCCATTGCGCCACTCCCCAGACAGACACACACAGAAAGGGCATGTAAGAGGGAGGAAAGACTGGTATCTGGTGTGTGTGTGTGTGTGTGTGCCCTATAATCTAGAGTCAAAAGTAAATTCATCCTGAAAGTTTGAGTGCATGTAGATGCTTTGTGTGTGAGTATTTGCCATATTTTATGCAAACATGTGTGTACATGTGTGGGTCGGCAAATTGGAAAAGGGTTTAGTCTGACAAACAGGCCTTTTACTTAACTCTCGAAAATACCCACAGAAAGATCTGGAACCGATTTACCAACCGCCAGAGTTGCCGACATTGATCAGAACCATACCATGTACAAAAATGTGTCATTTGATGAGTCACTCCTCCTCTGCTAACTTGAGCTTGTGAACGACCAATCCATCAAGTGACTCGGTGTAAGTGAGCAGGACTGAACATTGATTGATATCGATGGCCAATCAGAGAGGGGAGGATCTGCGGTGGAAATGCGGTAGCTGCAGTGAGGTTGCACATTTTTATGGCCACACCCAGACAGCCTTGGAGAGCTAACTTTGACTAGCTTGGGCACATTTTTTTTACACGCTTTAGGATGAATATAAATTGTGGACTATCTAAATGTCGCT
Organism: Sebastes fasciatus; assembly: GCF_043250625.1. NCBI lineage: Eukaryota > Metazoa > Chordata > Actinopteri > Perciformes > Sebastidae > Sebastes > Sebastes fasciatus. The sequence continues at coordinate 17,342,712 of NC_133801.1, forward strand.
TCTAATACAGTTGTAAGAGGTTAACGAGTACAGAAATTGTAAGCGGGTTAAAAAGGCGTGTGTCTGCGTCTGGTTAAGACAGACAAAGCTCCTTGGCAGGTGTTGGCGTGCCGTACGTAGGTGTGTATGGCAATCGTCTGATGGAGAGACAGATGTACTCTCTGTCTGTGCCTTGCGTGTGCACACATGCACAGGATGTGTGGGCGTGTGCAGCATGGGCGAAGTCTGAGATATAGTTGGTGATGCGGCGCTAACGGTATTCCAACTGTGTCCCCCAGACTATATTGTGACTGCCTCATATGGAGAGAGATTGCCACCACTCCTCAGCAAGGCTGTGTGTGGTTTACTAGACCAGCCCCGTACTCATATGTAAAACACATGTGTGCCTGCCCACTGGAAAAAGTTCTTTACACACATACATAGAGCCAGGAGGTAGTAGCCTGAGGGAACAGATATATGGAGAAAGAAACTACGGCCTGTATGTGAGGAAAGAGAGCTAAATGAAATATCTTTGTAGACTCAGGTTGGACGTTTTAGTTCTGAGTTTTAGCTCTAGGCTCAAGCAGGCACAGGCTGAGCTTAACTAAAGCTGTGCTAAGATTATTTTAGGCCCAGCTTTGGGCTGGTCTCTGCAGGGCCAGCGGTGAGGAGCGGTGGGCCTCTCGGCAGACCGGCTGGAATGTGGACCATATGTAGCAGGCATCCCAGGAATGTAACTCGGCCTTGCTGAACTGACCAACCTAAAGACACAGAGAGAGAGCTGAGCGGGATAAGGAGGAGAGAAAGGAATGAAATGAAGGGAGAGCAAGGATGATATTTAAGGATGAAAGAGGGGGAAAGGGAGATGGCGGAAAATGAAAGCTTGGAGAAGAGAGCTTAACGAAGCACATGAGAGATGAGTGCAGGAAAGATGGGAGGGTGGAGAAGTGATAGAAAAGGGGCAATGGACGGGCTAAAAGGAGAGAAAGTAGTAAAGACAGGTAGATATGCACATACTCTAAAAACTCATCAGGATACTGCAGACAGAAAGATTTGTGGTGAGTATAAGATGGCGTCTTCAGTGTGGACTACGCTGGTGTTATCAGTAACTAACTACACTCGTGTAGCTCCGTTTCTACTGTTTTCATACTTGCCATGATGTATTTCCGTAAACAGTATACTGATGAAAATTCATATGCAACAATTCTCCAAGATTTTTTTATTTAAGTTATTTAATTGAGCAAAAAAGTCAAATATTTGCTGTTTTCAGCTTCTCAAATGACGAGATTTTCTGCTTTTCTCTGTTTTTATATAATTTTGAATTTAATGTCTTGAGTTTCGGACTGTTAGTCGGACAAAACGAGACAATTAAAGAACTTGTGGTAGGTATTTCTTACTTTTTTCAGCATTTAATAGACTAAAAGATTTATAGAATTGAAAAATAATTGACAGATTAATAAAAAAAACAGCTGATGCAATCGTTAGTTTGTGACTACCTTATTTTTGTATCTCAATAATTGAGGTGTGTGATGCCTCATCTACTCTGACTAAGAAACACGGGAAGATACAAAAAAAATGTACACATCTTTGTTTGATTCTTTGACCTAACTTTTAATTACTATTATTATTATTACTCTTTTTGACTTTACATGTAGAATTAGAGAACTAGGGAACTTAAAATGCAAAACAAATTTGTTTGCTAAAGCCTTAGAATGATAGGATAGCTTAAAATAAAGACCATTTGCACTCAAGCTGGTTGATTTTACTGGAGTAAACGCATCAGTAATTACAGTCATGTGGTTACTCAATAATTAAAGCTGTTGGATAGTAACGTCATGTCGTATCTAATGTATGTAATAGGGGATATGTAATAGGGCGTGGCCTCTGTGGATGAAATGTGGCCACAGTGTTCTTCCAGCTCACTAACTCGGGGTGAATGTCTCTGTCTCGTCTCTGTTAGCTTAGCACACTGTGCTCTCAGGCCATCTGGGTACAGCTGGGGCCAGAACGGCAGGAAACACACTCACTCACAGATACACACACTTGTACAAACATTTCTTTTTAGTCCAACATACCCCGGCTATGTCCCCTACACACACACACACACACACACACCCTGCTCAGTAGAGTGTGATGAGCCTGTGGTTGAAGGGCAGTTGACCTCCACCTGCCACAGTTTTTTCATTGACCAACCGTCATCGGCTTATCATTTCATCTTGTGTCAGTCTTAATCCTCGTCAAGCTAATTGGAAATTTAGCTCATAAAAACCAGGAACCAATAAACCAAATTACGATCTCTACGTTGTGTGGGGACCTACCCACGTTTGCATGGTAACCCTTGGTAACCCTTTATGGGTGCTGATCTGCAGCTGGAGACGACAGGCTAGAGACAGTTGGGTTTGGACGGCGTGAAGTAAATGTTTGTCTCCACATAAACGTGAAAGGCGAAGGTCAAAGGGTAAATCAACTTAGTACGGTTGGCTGAGTAAATTAAAAGGTAAACTGTCCGGTGCAGAGCCATTAATCACGAAGACAGATTTGTATCTATAGATGTAGAAATTACTTTAAATCGTAGACTGTATATAAGAAGTGGACGTAGTCGCCGTGACGTCACCCACTGGTTTGTGGACTGCCGTTTTGAAGCCTCGAGCATTTTGGCCGTCGTTATCTTGTTTTTTTTTTGCAACCATAAGTGCCACGAGAGGGCGGAGTTAAGCACAGCGACCTGTCAATCACAAGGTAGCCACGCCCTAAGCATACCCTATCTGCTATTGCCAGTTTAAACCTTTAGGGGAAATAAACAAAGAGCAGAGATGCTATTTAACAAGGCATATACCGTATATTTAAATAGTGTGACTACTGTGACTATTGTTTCAGCCATCGTCTACTATCTAAATTGGTAATAAAACGCGTCAGGACTGACGTGGCATTGCATTTGGCTAAAAATAGTTCTGGGTGGAAATCCTGGAAACCACGTGTAAAGACCGATAGGGAAGTGTAAGACCTAACTTTGCATTTAACGCTTGACCGTTTATAGTTCAGTGTGGCATTACTTCCTTCTGCTTATTCTGCTTATTCTGCTTATTAAGCTATTTGAATGTTTGTGATGCCAAGTGTAGTCGTGAAAAAATTTCCCCTGTTGCTAACGGCGTACAGCTAAAAGTTTCCAGGCGGGACTTGCGCCTGTGAAATGTGGTTCTGTATTACGTGCATCAATTGACATACCGTGTATTCTGCGTGCACCGAACCATGATCCCTGTAACATGACGGTTTGCATAAATACTCAAACCGTTACAGCTCTAACTGGAACACCAGTTTCATGTTTTCATAAGATCAAAAGTGGGTAGGAAACAGCATTATTTCTGTCTCTAAATCTGACAATTCAACTTGACACTTTGGCAACTAGTCAACCAGTGGTTTGGGTTTTCAAATATAATCTCGCGTGAATAGAATGACATTGGTCAGTAAGGAGATGGCGTGATTCAGCCCTGTGTCTTTTCCTCCCTCTCTGGAGGGAGGATGGGTGGGGTGAAGGGATGACACTGAGGAGATTCTCGGGATTCGTACCACGCATGGGCAGCTGCCACTTCTTATTCATTTGCCCTACAGGCATTTCCTGTCTCTCAGCACCCTAACTAAACTGCTAGTTAGAGGGGGAGGGTGACAAAGGATATACATACAGAAAGAGAGAGAGGGAGGATGAATTGCCGGGACTGCGGGGGCATTGAGCCAGAGCAAGGGATGGACACAAACAGATACATAGAGAGAAACAATGTACTCTTTGACACACTTCTTCCCAGTGGTAGGAAGGGAGATGACAGCCAGAGGAAGCACACAAATCTTTTCTTTATGTTGGGCCTCTTTGCTCAGCGTTCACACCTCTACTTCCATCCCTCTGTTTCTGTATCTCACGGTCTCAGGAGCTTTCTCTCCCCCCTCCTGTCCACTTATATTTTCCAAAAGGATGATTTGATCCATGCGTGTGTGTGTTTAGAAAATTTGACACTTGGTGTCCTTCACAGGGAGCTTACATCACACACACCCGCAGTTTTAGAATCATGCTGCGTCATTGTCTCATCCGTGCGTGGTGGGAACACCAGGACCAGGTTGTCTGATTCTCACTTCATGACATCACTGAGGCAGATGCCACCCGCTTTCCTCTCTTCCTACTCACAATACTGTTCCCATGCATTCCTGGCTCCAGATGCTCAGTGTAAAATCCTGTTAGACGCTCTGCAAGACTTTACTGGAAGTCCCTCTTCCTCTTTCCCACCTGCTGACTTCCTGCTTGCTGACATCACCTCTTCCTCGAGCAAATACCGTCTTGCAATTGAAGTGAATCGGTCCGTTAACAAGCTTTGCTCGCCGGATCAAAGGGGGGCTGCGAAATTTCACACTTGCGTGGATAATGACTGTGGCATAATTGCTGTCAGGTTGCCGTATTTGAATGTGTATTTTTAGAGCAAAAATGCCTTGTTGAGATACAACAGTGTGTGTGGCTGAGTCACTTGTGTATGCCATGTTCCATGGGTCCCACCCTTACTGCTGTCTTCTGTCTGGATCCCTCTCCTTCACCCTCAACCCCCCAGCCTCTATCCCCAAATTAGAATAAAAGCTCTTATTATATCACTGTATGTTTCCTACCAGGTGAACAGCTGTACTAAACAAAACCTCCTATGAGGAACACATTACGGCTTCTACCAGTGGAAGTTGCTCTGCCACTTCCAACTGTTAACTGGTTTCATTTTGAATCATTAATTCACATCCAGATAAACAGCAGCCGTGGGCACAAATACAAGTTATACAATATAGATGCACAGGCCTCATGCACATGCATGTGCAGTAACAAACGCACACTCCCTTTTTTCCTATCAGCAGTGTCGAGTGGCATTTCATAATTCACATGGCGCGACTGTGTGTGTGTGTGCTTTCGTGCTTCTATATAACAGGGCGTGGACACCCTCCTCCCCCCTCTCCACCCCCCCCCCACTCCCCATGCATGCATACATTTGCTCGCTCACTTACAGTTCCTCATGCATATGCATTATCCCTCACACGCACACACACTCACTCACAATGATCAGTTCCAGTTGCTTCCAGCTTGCCTCCCTTATCTCGGTCATTTTGAGAAGCAAGCAGTGTGAATGATGAACCCGCTCTGACAGAGTGCTAGTGTTAGCATGCCTCTCCACCAGAATTACACATCAGCAATGCTTGCTCGTGTGTTTGTGTGTATGTGTACGTCTCTTGAAATTCACGCCCTTTCTTCTACCCTAATCCCATTCAAGGCTGTAGGAGGAAAGCACCGGCAAATATATTGATCCGCTCTTGACTTGAAAGCAATTTGTCGTGGCCTTGGGTAAAGGGTTATGGGGGTTGGGTGTGCACATGTGATCTATTGCAGACCAGCTGAGATTGGAACGGCCCACTGCGCTTTCAGTGTAAACATGAGGAAGTGCACATACCGACGTGCACGGTGGGGATTTACGAAAATATCGATACACTTGAGTATCGCGATATTATGCGTTGTGATGCTGTATCAACTCCCAAAAACACTGTAGATTTTGAATTAATAGCTTACATGCAAAGATTTGTGGCAGACAGTGGTTCACTTGTTAAACCCCCAACCGCTAGCAGTGTTGTAATTAGGGATGCACCGATACCGGATCGGATATCAGTCCAATACTGACTCAAATAGCTGGATCGGATATCGGTGACAATGGGCCCAATCTATTCAATTCAATTCTATGTTTATATACTATATAGGTTGTATAGGTAAATATAGGTTTACTCGTCTTTATACTATGACAGTTTTCCTAAAATTAGATTTTAAAATCGCAATATATGGCCTGACTTAGTATCTTAATGTATTGAATCGTGACCCCTGTATCAAAATACGTGTCACCAGATTCCTGCCAAAACACAGCCCTAATTTCAAAAGTATAGAATTTGAATAGTCATCTCTGTTCCAGATACAGTAGTTTGGACTAGTTGTTCACAGGAAAGAAGCATAATTTAAACATTTAATGTGGCCATTAATAGAGTTTGTAAAACCCCAGAGGAGGATTTTTAAAAAAATGGATCATTGATTATGTCTAAAAGAGTGAATGCAAATGACACAGCTGATTTAATATGTGCTGCACGGTTTCTCGTGTGATCAGAAGTGAAGAATAAATCAGATTATTTAACTGTAAATGAGCTAGTGGTCAGAACCGAGATATTCATTTAGAGAGTCCGCATCACTGATATTATAAATCATAGGCTCATTCTAAAACAAATGCCAGTGAACACATGTTTTCTGAATCCCCACAAACGTAACAAATACATTTTATGTATTATTATTTTTTCTATCATAATGGAGATCAGTTTGATATGGGACAAACTTGGATATGTGCGATTGTTATGCTGGTACTGAACTAATTACTCTGGGGTGTGCCGCTTGGTCGCTGTAATAAAGCCAACATTAGCTGTTCTGCCAATCTTGTGGCTTTCAAGGGAAAATATTTTAAATTACTGCAATACCAAAAAGATGAGAGCAGGGTGGATATTGTCGATACCTTTTATGAGGACAGATAAGATGCTCGCCAGAATCTGTTGCAAAGCTGCTCTCATCCTCAAAGCACAGCAAGCACTTATGTAAGATTATCCTGCCCGTATAGAAAACAACTATGGTATGCTCCACTGTGGTGTTAGCCCTACATTCACATACAGCATGTCTGCTTTAATCTGTGTGTGGTGGTTTCTAGTATCCACATGTTAGCCTTTTGCAGTCTCAAGTTACAGGAGAAACATTTAGCTTACTTTACCACCATGACCCTGGATTTGTACAAATGTCATAATACGGACTGGACGCATTTTTTCGCAATCGATTTTGGATAAGAAATGGCATTCCTAGAATGATTCATGGGGCTTCCCATTCTTTCGTGTTTGCCAAGTCATTCCCTGCACGGCCCTCTGGGATATGTTGTTATTGGCAGACATTCGTAGATTTGATCCATTCTCCATCCTCTGTGTGTGTTTGTTTTAAATCATACTTAGACATCAGTCAAATTTACTGAGAAGGATCATTACAGCTCAAACTGACAGCCGCCCCCCAAACAAGTTAGGTTGCACTGGAAACAAATGAGGGCGTTTCCCTTCCCCCAAGAGGGAGCGCTCTCTGTTTGAAGTCAAATCACTTTCTGTATGAGGGTATGTTGATACTTGGCTGTTTTGTAAAGTCTCACAGTGACTTTGCATTTTAGAACAGTTTGCTGTTATTTCAGTCAAAACCTCGCTACTGTTTTAACGTTTACCCTCATCCTAACCCCAACCACCTCATCACCACTAAACACACCTTTTGGCCTAGTTTTTATCCAATTGTGAGTGTGTGTTTCAGAACTTTGTCTTTGCTTTAGATATTTAATCCATCTGTCTCCTAAACAGTCACTATGCTGCCTCAGAGAAATCCTGAAACACCTGAAATACAAACATATATGGGATGTTTCTCTGTGCATATTTAACTAAGAACAATGACTCAATTTGGGGACAGTAGGCCTTGTTCTCCTCGACTTAACTTATCGCTTGCATGCTGCCAACTGGTCTTGAATCACTCATACACACGTACGCTGTGTACTCCTTGTGTGTTTGCCTATTTGTGCGTACACACTCTGAGGAGCCATTTTCAGCCTGTTGCTTAGGCTGGCTGTAATTGTCCTGGGAATCGTCAGCTCCGTGTAATAAATCACTCCTCTGGTACACAGTGTTCTCCACTCTGGGATGGTCTCTGTGTGCTTGTAGTGTGCATGCTTAACATATCGTGAGCAGAGAAAGAACATAGTTAAGGAATAATAGGGGTTAGAAATTACATAGAGGGAAAACAAAACTGCAGCTCTCTCTGTCACAACAGGCGCAAGAGGCTCAACTTCATTTTTTTATGCTGTGTGAAAAACTAACAAATGCATGCAGTTGGTGTATAATGAGGATGTAAATGAATTCCATATACAGTTGTCCTTTTTATTTTTGCACCTTTTTGCTGCTCATTCCTGTGTTTCTTTCAATTTCCCCTTCAGCCTTGCATGTCAAGACAGTATAGCAAACAGGTTTTTCTGACTGTCATTTTAAACACAGAAGCGTTTGATGTTCCAGACGAAGCTACGGTGGGGGCAGGTGAAAATGATTGGCGATTGTATCAGGCTAACTATTAGAGGTGTAAAAAATCGCTATATTGTGTTTTGTGATACTGTGTTGATTCTCGATTTTTAATCAAATTGTTCACATACAAACATTTGTGGCCGAGAGTGGCTCAGATTGCACCAAAAGTAGTGCTAAGATGTAGAGTGTTAAAGGGACTGTGATAAGTTTACTTTTTTTTTTTAACTCAGATTTTATTAATTTGGCGATGTGTTCTTTATACTATGACACTTTTACTAAAATTAGATTTAAAAGAATCGAAATATATCGTCTTGTTTACAGTATCACAATATATTGAATCGTAACCCCTGTATCATGATACCTATCGTATCGCCAGGTTCTTGCCAATACCATAGACTGTATATAAGAAGTGGACGTAGTCACCGTGACATCACCATAATTTACTAAATGAACATCATGCTGTATTGAAGAAGACTTGAAACTAGCGATTGAGACCCTAAACTCATGTTTACAATGTTTACTGAGGTAATAAATCAAGTGAGAAGTAGGCTCATTTTCTCATAGACTTCTATACAATCACACTTCTTTTTGTAACCAGAGGAGTCGCCCCCTGCTGGCTATTAGAAAGAATGCAAGTTTAAGGCACTTCAGCATTGGCTTCACAGCCCTACTAACTATGTAATACAATTACGATATCATATACAAAGTAGAGATAAGTTGATAGCCTGGTCATGACAAAAGTTTTTGGGGATTTTCCATCCTACTGCAGGAAGGAATAGGAAAGTGTGTTCTGTGTGCATGTGTTTCTCAGTTGAAATTAGTGCCCTGTAGAGTGTCACATTTCTAGCTAAGGCTACAACTTCACTCAGTGTACATCAGATATTTCTGCTACCTTGGGTTAGCAAGCAATTCAGCTGTAAATATTGATTGCTTCTTTCATTGCACATCATGTTTTGGAGCTGAACAGAAGAGTTACCAGATTGTGATATTTGACCAGAGGGAGTCTCATCCTTTGTCACATTGGGGTTATTATGTGGTCTCCAGTTTGTTTTATTGTAGCGGTGCTGATCTCTGACCTTGTTAGTGTTTGCTGTTTTCTTTTCATCATCCTTTTTCTGTCTCATTCTGTCTTATTCCTTCCATCTCTCTGTAAAACTGTAATCTTCTTTAGTTTAAATACAATCTGTCGAGGACCAGGAGAAACCTATCTCCTCACTGCTAACAAAGGCCAACGGATATCAGGTGCCTCTTTACAAATTTACTCAATGAGTACAAAAGGAGAAACCTTTGCCCTGGATCTCATCTTCAATATTACACACCCACAATGGATCCCTCTGGATTCAGTACAAGATCAAGGCCCGCAGCCCATTCAGAATTGTTATGGAAGAGGACCATTTGGTCACATAGAGAGTGTGTGTGTTTGTGTCTCTGCAGTCCAGAGCTTTCCACTGTTGCTCAGAGCAGCGTGGGGTTCGCTGAGTTTCCAGGGGTTGTTGGGTTCGCGGTGCTGCTGAGAGCTAGTTTGCCCAAAGTCCCGTCCTTGAACTGTGTAAGAATATGCTGCTAGGGAAAGGCTTTTCAGACTGAGTGACTGCAATAGTTGAAGTCAGGCCAGCTGAATGGAAGCCAGGCGAGACAAATCCCGGGCTACTCGCAAGTATTACACAGTAGCCAGCGGAAAGGGGATGTTAAAGTGGAACATCACATAAAGGGTATTCTTGTCACTTTTAATTTCTAACACTCGATTAGACCATGGTTACACTTTCAAAACTATTTCATAGTAAAGAAGATGATGGGCCAAATTGGCCCTGCGTAGTTCCTCTTAAGGGCTTCAGCCTTCTACCAAAATTCCATAAACTGACATTCATCTGGATGGAAATTTGTGGGGTTTTTCTCAAGGTGAAATAACCAAATACTTGACATGTTGGTGAAGCAGTCACACACACAAGGGAGTGGAAGTGTCTGAACTGCAAGGAAAAATTCCTTCATTGAGCCTGCTGTAAACCCAACTGCCCCGCAGGACAAGAGAGCTGTTTTCTATCAGGAGTTCCAGGCTGTAACCAGAGGCCAAGCTATCTCGCTAGCAAACGACTTCTGTATTCAATTATAGCAAAAGCAGAGGGAATGCTAAAACAGTAGGCTGGCATGTCTAGCTCCGGTACACACACACACGCAGCTTGTTTGTTTAAGCGTGCGCGCACGTTTAAACACGCCGTAAACCGCAGTATTCACAAACAAGGACAAAAGAATGTTATAAAGTTTTCCTCTCTGGTATCTTTCTCCTCTCTGCCTCCTCACCTCTCTCCCACAACAAGCTCCCTTTAAAGACGAAGGAGTATGTGTGTGTGTTTGTGTGCCAAGCGGTAACCGCCACGGCCAAGAGCTGGAGCCAATGTGGAAGCGCCTTAAGATGGAGAAACAAGTAATGGTTGCTAGATGCTGGCTCCAAAAAAATCTCCCGACTGCATAGAATTCAATTGAAAAGGTCCCAAATTTCTCCGGAAATACAAAAGTCATTTATTTCTTTGTCAGAGGAAGTTATGCCCTCAACAACTTATGGTGTTTCATTAAGGAGATGTTAAGCCTTTAACAGGAGAATGTTTAGGGGTGTGTTTGATTTAGTGAGAAGTGTTTAGCCTTCGTTATAATCACAGATAGCAAGCAGTCAAAGCTTCAAAATGTCACTTTGGTTGACTTCACTGATGTTATGCCCATATTTTTCTCCAGGTTACGGTGTGTATCTGTGCATGTTGGCTGACCTACAGCAGTTCTTCACTGGCAAGCTTTATGTCCTCATGTACCAGCTAAAGCTGCCAGCTGAAGAACTGTTGTGGTCGGCCCTTTCCTGCATCGAAGACCCACACAGCACCGGGAGTGACATGAGGATAATGACCCAATCAAATCCAGCCTCTTAACAGTCATGTGAACTCATAACCATGAAAACCCTGTTACTTATGCGGCACGTTCATGTGTTGAGATTCATACCATGACACCTGCCGTATCATGTAACAAAAAGCATTGCATCATGGGACAGTAGGCTGTCATTTTGGGTTCGTTTTCATGATAGCTGTGCAGTTTAGTGTTTGTTTTTAATGATATGTTATTATAATGTTGTTGTACAGTGTTGGCACAATTGTAAGTTTCACCTGGCTTGCATCATTCCCTAAAAAACACATTTTAGTCGAGCATCAGCACATTTAAGTCTTTCTTTTCTCATTTCAGGTTCGGAATATGACTCCTCGTTAAAGGGAAAAACAAACATCTGAAAAGGATTTTTAGCTATTCAGATTTTTTTCCCAGTGAAATTTCTCCTGGAGATAATCCTTTCAGTGTTGAAACACAAACTGCACAAAGTTTAGAAGCTGTCCACTAATGCCGGGAGCTCAATAGATCAGTAATCACAGTCGAAGCTAATAAAGTTGAAGGCTTAAAAACATTAACAAAGTGGTTCCACTTCATGTCTGTATTGAAATTGTTGATACTAATATATCTTTTAGAAAAATCCTAATTGCTAGTGGTGACTCTGTGTTTGTGTGCTTAATGAATAATGAGGAATAACCCAACCTAATAACACTTTAATAACAATTAAACAGCTGAAGTCCTACTACTTACTCCTCTGTGTCACAAAAGACATATAACATTTCTCCTCTGTCACGCAGCAGAGCACACGTACAAACAGACAGACAGACATCTTGACCGTGACCCTCGGCAGTCGTAAACCAAACTTCAAGAGAGAGGGCGATGCCCAGAGCAGGATATGAGAGCGAACGTGTCCCTTTAAAAGCTGCCAGCCAGAGTCGAAACAGAGGGAAGGAATGTTCTGAGGCCTTAACAAAACCAGATGCCCCGGCTTACTCTCCCTTGCACACATGCTCTCCGCTGCCTTCCCTCACTCCTCCAGCTCTTACTTAACGCCGCAGATGGAAGCAAGAAGTGGGCAGACTCCCTCCCTCAGCCTCAGCCTGAAGTACATCGTCTTCTTTAACGTGGTCTGGCTCCTAGCTCACTGTCTGTGTCCCAATCTCCTTATCTTCTTGTCTGCTCCTTTTTACCTCTCTGGCAGACCTTTTCCTCAACCCCCACCCCCTCCCTCACTCCACACGGGAAACACCAACATGGGATTATTCCACTCTCTCTCCTGTACATCCTCTTCAAGGAGCACTGCCAGTACCTGCATTAATGCGCCATACTAGTGCCTATAAGGGTCACGCCGTGACGTTGTGTAGGTTAGTTTCAGGCCAGTGACTCGCCGGCCTGATCCGCTCCCTGGAAGCTGCCTGTGAGTGCATTAAGAGATTGCACCTGCAGTAAGAAGAATCCACCTGACTCTTCACGATGGCACCATTTTGCTTTCCGGTATATATTTTAATTCACGTGTGAGTGTTAGGGATGTGACGGTGAGGACATTTTCCCACCGATAATAAACTCGTGACAACACCGGTGTTACCGATTACACCGGACATTTTAAAAGAAAAGATGACGGTCAAGATATCTAGCGCGCTAACTTTGATCTATACCATCGGGTGGATGTGTGTCTGGCCTCTCCAGTCCAGCATACTTTTGTGGGATTGCAGGTTTCCACCCTGCACTGCTCCGCTGCGCACACCGGCTTTGACCGCTCCGTCCTCCACACGGCGATGGGCTTATTAACATTATGGTTCCCTTATAGCATTGGGTTTGAATCTGAAATATTGCCAAATATGCGCTTCTGCTTTTCGCTTTGCATCGTCTTGCCTGTCAACTCTCTCTCGTCCCGTGTGTGTGAAATATGACACCTGCTACTCTGAGCTGAGACTCCGTATAGAGCAGATGCATTCACTGTCAGTTTTGTAGTGTCCGTTGTTCGTCTTTGTGTTGATAATATGACGCTAATACGCTAAAATGAACTAAATGGGTTTTATTTCTGTAAAAAAAAAGCAAAACAACGGTGGGGGTGGTGGGTACGTAATGTAATCAGTGTATGCCCGACCACCATGTAATACCGGTAACATTGACTACCGCGACAAGACTAGTGTGTGTGTGTGTGCATCCACCCCTCTCTTCCTCCTTATTTCCCACCCAGATGTGCTACACCTGTGCCACTAGACCCGGGTGGCCTGTACCTGTGCCTGCACCAGCTGCTGTGCCAGCTGTGCAGGGTGAGCAAGCAGAACAGCATCACAGAAAGAGACGAACAGACTGCTGCTGCGAATGGGGAGACGGAAGAGCATCATCAAAGGCGCGCCGAGTCAACCTTCGCACCATCAATCATAACATATTTATTATTGGCTCAGTTATTTTTCGACATAGTACTTATCATTGAGGCGAAGAAATGTCTTATAATTACAAAAATTGTGTGTTTTGTCTTTATCCATTTTCAGCTTTTGTGGCTTCTCACTTTTAATTAATAAAACAACTAATGGTGATCCATTAACACAACATTAGTGTCCTCAGGCTCTCTTCTTAAACTCTACATTAAAGTAAGAGAAGACATGATAAAAGAAATGTTAAGAATATTATCACAAAGTTTGGTTAAATTTCATTTGAATACTGTTCTCCTCTTGCATTGGATAGGAGGTACATATGTCGGGAGCTGGACTACAGCACATTAGTGTCACAGTCTCCAGGCTTATGGACTTAGCAAACACACTTCCTGTTGGAGACATACATTATGCAGCCAGAGGGAACATAAACAATAATCTTCTTAAGGTGTGAGCTTCTCGGTGAGAAGTACTAGCCAGCCTTTACTTGAGCAATTTACTGCAACTGCAAATGAAATAGTGACAGGTACATTACCATAATGTGCCATTGATCATAATGATCCAAAATGATCATGATGCTTTTGTTGAAGATTCATTTCTGTCTGAACCTGCACAGATACCGTACTAGCACACAGTGTTCTCAATTCATTTTAATAGCAGGTTATATACAGTGCAAGCACAGCACAGGTGAAACTAATAAAATAATAACAAGCCCTCCATGGAATGCAACCATAATTAATGTTATTGATTCAGCCCTGTCGCAAGAAAAGACGTATGAATTGGTCCCTTCAAATGGGGTCGTGTTTACCGTGTTCATGAGAAGAGTCCATATGAACGCCCCCCTCTTGTGGTATTCACCACCTTGTAAGTGGAAAGTGTCTGAAAGCTCCGTACGTCATGTAGTCTGTACTGATTGCAGTGTAAATGCATCCGCGTAAATATGCTGCGCTCAGAGCTAGTGACAGAGAATAAAAAGTGAGAAAGACCGCTTATGGTGGGCGGGAGGGGAGGAATATGGGTCCAACAAACACAGGACTTTCAACCAGGAGACCAGTGTTTTGTTTTGCAAGTTACGTGAGTGATGTTTGTCACGTTTTGTAGTTTTCCGCACTGATGTTACGTATTTTACTTAGTTGACGTACTTATTTTGAGTCCAACCATTACATTTTTCCTAAACCTTCATACACACGTGTAATATTCACGCCTCGGTGAGGCAAAACATGACACCGACACGCTATCCTCTGGTGGACAAGCAGGTCTGTTACACGCTTTGGCGTGATACCGGGTTGCAATTACACCTGTGCTTTTCATGACATGTTAAAATGTCTGCTGCGCAAAAGGTCTGCTGTCCTTAAACTGAAGATTGCTGTTGGATAGTCAATCATTTTTACAACCTTTTCACTAACACGGTCATTTAGTCAACATCAGGCAGACATCTGTCAGCTCAGCAGGCTATAATCTGTTTTAGCTGTTGAGGTTCTGCTTGAGCTCAGTGAGAGATACGACAGCCTGGAAGAGGCTGAGGAAAAAATAGATACTGTACATTTTTCACATCTGTAAAGACAAAAGTAAATCATTTTAAAAATAAGGAGCCAAATTAAAGACCATCAATCTTTTTTTCCAATAGATTGTGGTTCATTTTAAATGGTTATGATGGCATTATAAAGTAGCATAAGCAACTTCATATGGTATATTCATCTTCATATTTCAGTCTTACAGAATGTAGTTTGGTCTTTACTTCTGAAAACTAAAATTTGAATAAGCAGTGCCATCAAATGCCAAAAGTCTGAGCTTTGCGTGGACGCACCAGACTGACCGAGACAGTTTTTCCTCCAGGGATAGGGTTGCCGGTGCCCTTTGGAATATGTAATACCAGTCACATCTCTGCACAGCATGTATAGTCATCAGACCATTGACTTTGACCCCTTGCTGTTAGTAGATTAACTTCATCTGTTCAAGTTCATCTGACCCTCACAGAGAAGGTCACAGAGACATCCTGCAGTCATTTCCCGACGATAAATCTAACTCTGCTCTCTATCTGCTTTAGAGATATTCTCCCTCAGGACATCTATATAAGATCAGATCTATGTTCCTTATCACTTCTCGTCTCGTAGTGCTGCTTTCAATTTAATGGCTAATGGAAGTGATAGAAAGTCAGTAAACAAAGCACTAATGGACAAGATGCACATATCCTAGATGTTTAGATAAGTCACAAGGGTGTGTGTGTGTGTGTGTGTGTGTGTGTGCAGGAATTAATAAATAGCATATGAGTAGACATTGTAAATGATCTCTGGTGTAATGTCTGCTGTACAGCCAGTGTTCACGTCATAAGTCAAAGCAGAAAGAAGCTCCAAGGCCAGGTCTGAAGAGGTTTACAACCTCTCCTAAATTCTTCCCTGTGGGTGAAATCATGTGAAAGCTGCTTAGGCAGATTATCCCTGCCTCGACGGCAGCTGGCACTGGGATCTTTGGGAGTGCACCTGACTCGATACTGCTGGTGACGCAACAAACAGCCTTCTTCACTGCGTGCTCCCACAATCCTCCATGACCTTTAGCCCCCAGAGGGAAAAGTGACTCTTGAGGCCCAAAGCAAGCAGGAACTAAATCAGGAGATCACAGAAACACATCACACATCACACTCATCAACTCATAAATGATCTGATTACAAAAGAAATGAAGGGTGATAATCAGTTAATTTGATTGTTCAGGAATGTGTTTTAAACTATTTAGATTTAGGACCAGACGATAATTGAATATGATACTTTATTGTCTTTTAATGGAATCATATATCCAGATATCGTGTATTAAAATCTTGTATTTTTTAGTTTATTGAAAACATTCTAATATATTTACTTGTTAGGGATAGGATGATGGTTTCCTGGACTACTTTCCATCATTGTCCCTCGTGTTTAGTCCAATAATGTTTATCAAGATGGAGACAGGCATTCAATGTCTGATAATAAGATATATTAGAAAATAAGAACAATGACCTTGAAAAATAAATCATATGAACACACTATCTATAAAAGTAGGGTTGTACCAAATGTCATTTTTTTACATTCAAAGTTTCTATTGAGGTTTTCGAATCAAGCTTCGAATGTCTGCCGTCACATTTTATGATCACCCTAAAAACAAATGGATTTTTTTTGTTATTGTGGTTATATAAATGTAATTTATGGTGCTGTTAGATTGCTTCTAGACCCCCCGTTAATACAGGTGCGTCCTTCCTTTGTGTGCGGCAGGCCGGATGATATTTTGTTTGATAAAAACACGTTGTGAATTTTGGAACTGATTACATCTATCTTTTTTCAATAAATTTTGAGTTGACTTTACAACGTTCTTGATTTATTGGAAATATATGGATCACATGAGTCGGACACAATCCTACACAGTCACCAATACAATCTAATTCTACAAATAGTATAATACTAATAATATTAGTGTAGCCTTATTTGAAACAGAAAAAAACGGGTTTAAACACAATGAATTGAAAAAAAAAAGAAGCTGTGCAGCATTTAAATATTGATTTACAATTCAATTGTCAACATTATGAATGAAGCTTTGAACTATTCAGCACAGCCCTACATAAAATCTTTTTAAAAAGTATCAACAACACCCAAAGAAGAAATTATATCATAAAAGACAACAGTTGTGACAAGACTTTAAAATGAAAATTAATCAATTCTATAAAGGGAATACGATCTTGTAGTCACTGTCCAGCTTCCAGGTATAAGAATATTATCTACGATAAGCCAACTGTACCGTATTTTGTCCAAAATGTAGTCTGTTATAAGATATGAAAAGTCTCGATTCATCTGTGGCAGCTGCTTTAGGCCATTTAAAATCTGTCCATGTGTGCTCAAAATGTGTCAGGCGCTGGCAATTTACACGTGAATTAGGTCCAGGCATAAGTAGAAGAACGGTCTCCTTCCAAGTATATTTTAATGAGGTCCCAGGTGCACTGTCACCTCATGAAAACACAATGCTCCAATAAAATCCATATCCCATCACAGTCAGCCACTGAGGCAAGTTTTATTAAAAAAATGAATGCTTCACATGGGAGCCTCTGCCAGGTAGAACCAGAGACGAAAATATCAGCGGCACAACAATAGTTTGCTAAAGTGAAAGAAATACTTTTCAGCGGATGCCGAGGTAGACTATGGTGCTTGGAGCTTTTAGAATACTCGTCATTCTTGAAAAACTACAATTTCAAGGGCCATTACACAACCCGCAAAGCTAAATATACCAAACGCGCTGTCTAGACGACAGCTGTGGTCTTTGATATGAAAACTAGACTAAAGAATATTTGTAAAAACAGAGAAATGCAAAGATGAATCACTGTCTCATTCCTGGCAGGCACGATAAGTACGCAATAGAAGAAGATATATAACTTGCTTACATTTATGGAGTCCAGCTTCATGTTGATCATTTTTTTTCTTTCACTGCATTCATTTTTATTTTTGTTTAAGACCTTTTAAACTGTCCTTACGCCACACCCTGTTTTTAGCACAAACTTAGTCTGATATCATTTTCTCAATTTAAGTATAAAGCTGTCAGGAAGCCAAAATACAAGAAAAGTGACACATTTGCCTATAAAATTTACAAATCCATAGAGGTAATCACTCAAACTGTTATTATTATGGAATAATGGAAAACAAAATGATATGAGATGTTATGTGAAAGTCACACATGAGCATTTGTCTCCGCTTGTCTCCATGTGATATATGACAGAATCCAGAAGAGAAAAAAGTGCAGATACTTTTGAAATAACCACATTGATTTAACATGAGTATTCACTTGATGAATGATATAGCAAAATGTGTAAAATGTACAAAAATGTCAGCGACTCGCTCATGAGAATTGAAGAGTAATTGTAGAAATGTGAGCAGCTGAAATGTGGTGAGGTCTGGTTTTTCTCATGCTGTCTTTCTTCAGGGTTGTACAGCCTAATTTTTATATGTCGGAAATCTATCAGCGTGGTCTTCTGTTTTGTCTCATTCAGCTGATTTATGGGGGGCTACCCCGCTTTGATAAATGAACAATGAATAAAGCAATATATTGAAATGGTCAATAACTGTCTGAGCTTTTTGTCATATTTAACCGTGTAATGGACATGACCATCCATCATATGAGGACCTGGAGCACATTACTGGCACCCATCACTGCAAAGATTGCTCAGCCTTCATATAAACTTAAGGCAAAGTTAGATTTTTTCATGACTGATTTGAATGTGGAAACACAGGTGAAAATCCAATCAGAGACGAGTTGAGCAGAGGTTGGATTGGCACCAAATATTTGATACTTAACCCAATACAAGAGTTCTCTAATGCTATATCAAATATCACAATGTTATTAATTATGCCACAAAAAAGGTTTAAAATCTGATTTGAAACCAATGTACAGTCAGGGATTGAGAGATTACACAAAGTAGTCTACACCCACATACTACGCTGCTTAAGCCAGAACGCATCCCGTCTCAAAGGGGCCCTATCCGTGATGTGTTCTACACGTTGCAGCCGATACTTGGCCGGCACCGAGCTCCTAAAATAGACGCCAGTTCTAGATAGGTGGGCCGTGAGGCGAAGAGAAAGTGGGAAAGGCGGTGACAGTGGGACGCAGGATAGTGTAACAAAAGGAAAGAGGACCGGTATTGTGTGCCTACAATCTGCTGCCTGCACTCCTAATTCACACACAGTGGAAATGAGGCATGTGTGTGTCCCTGTGTGTGTGTGTGTGTGTGTGTGCGTGCGTGCGTGCGTGCGTGCGTGCGTGCGTGCGTGCGTGCGTGCGTGTGTGTGTGGTGACGTCAGTAAAAGGTGATCTTGTCCGTCTGGTGCTCTTCAGTGAAGGCCCGTTATGTAATTCTTTGGAAAGTCTGACCAGTTAGTGGCCAGACAATCTTGTTAAATATCTGTGACGGACACACACACACAGACTGAAACATGTAGATACAGTATCACACAAGTTTACAACATAGCGTTATGAGTTCCCCTTGAGATTCCAGGTAATAAAGCACAGAGGCCCATACATGTCTATGTACCAGAGTGGGCTGCAGAGAGTGGAGGGAGGCTTACCCAGCAGAGTTATAAATAACTGGACGGCCTGCACCTTAAGACGGTTTTGTCTGGGTGGAGGGCGCTCAGAGTTCAATGTAACCTGACAACTTAATCCCTTGTAAGAGAGAGAGGCAAGAGGGAGACTGGTGAGCGCAGTGCCGTCTAGGATTTCCAAGCTACTGTTGCTTATTAGCACTTAGAGACGAACAGCAAACATTAGCTCTTTTTTGGATACAGTTCAGCTTGTAATACACGCGTGCATACATTGTTCTGCTGCTATACTTTTACACTCACCACAACTCTTCACACATTCAGCACAACAGAAGTCAATGTGGACTAAACTGTGGATCACTTTTCATTGATTTGACACAAAATGATCTACTCAACCACCAAAACTGTCACAAAGACAACTGGATCGCTTTCTGTTTCCGTTTTTTTCCGGCAAAAAAGTTAATAGACATACTGTATTTTCCAAAATGTCAAATTAATCCTTTGATAAATAAAAGTTATCAGTGCTAAATAACTGCATAAAAGATTGCTGGAATAATATAAATATTAAAAAAAGAATCCAACATTTTTTTCATCAAATGTGTGTATTTGTTTGACATGACTGAACAAGCTCCAGGCCAGTGTTGCTGTGTGGCAAATGCAGACTCTGGCTTCTATCTTGGATCTGAGTATCATAGACATCATAGATCGATGGTGTTGCAACTTCTGATAAAACCTACTGTCAGACAGTTTAACATTAAGACATCATTCATAAAGCTGAAAACGCATATTTCTGACTTACAAATCTACAGGATAGTAAAGATATTAAAATCTTGTATGTCTTCCTTCTTACTGTCAGTGGTGAATGTAGGCCGCCTCCACGCTTCCTCTAATTTTACTGAAGTGAAAATGTGGAAGCTGAACCCATCCTCTGGTGTCATCCTTTGGATGCATGCCCATTGCCAGAGGCAGCGTTCGGGTGTTTTAAGTGGGAAGGTTCAGCAACCGAGAACAGCTGTAACCAGTATTTTATTTTCTATCATTTTCTTACAAGAAAGTTGAAAGAAAGATGGAGAGATGGAAAGAAGGAAGGAAGCAAAGATGGAAAAAAGTAATGAAAGATGGAAAGAAGGAGGGGAAAAGGCTTCCTTCCTTCTTACCTTTCTTTTCTTCCTTTCATGCCTTACTTCATTCCTTCTTTCCTTCCGTCTTTCCTTCCTTCCTTCCATCTTTCCTTCCTTTCCTAAGCAAGGAAAGAAGAAACTACGTTCCAAATTGCATACTTTGTCTTTTTATATTTAGTACGTACTGCAACTGCCCTTACAAAGTACATACTGTTGCATGCTGTATGCATACAATTGGGACATACTACTTCATCATAACATTGCGCCATGAACTTTGACCCTCTTGCTCATATATCCACTGCGCAGAGGGATTGTGGGTCAGAAGAGCCAGAAAAGCATGCAGGCTTGCATACTGCAAAATGCGACCGAATGTAGTCGGACATCCTGGTATTTTTGGCATAATGCATTTGACATACTAGCCTATGTACTTGGACATACTAAATATTTTTCTGGCATACTAAATAGTATGGTAGTATGGGTATTGGAATGCACGGCACATGAAGTGCATGTAAGTGTATAGATCAGATCGGTACATGTGGGTAATTCATAAAACGTCAAGGCCGCGCCACTTTCTGGGGGACAGAAAACCGAAGATGGGATAGAAGTCGATGCAATTTGACGTGTTTGGATTGTAATTTTGACAAGTTTGACAATGACCCAACACAGTGGCCGGATATTGCTTATCCAGACATGTATACATATTTGATTGAATCATGTTAGGCTAAGTGTTGTCTGTAAATAGCCAGCCTGTTAATAGCCAACTGTTTGATCTATGGGCTGAGATTTAAATGGAGACGACAGTCTGATGCGACTATAACGTTAATGTATGACAGTATTACTGCAGCAGCCTCCCACTCAAGCTAATGTTAGCTAGCCATGCTAGTGACTGTAACCAGCATCATTTAGCCATTTACCACACTGACAGTGAATATTCGCGCATCTTATGTGCCTAAAATCTCAGTATGAAAGCCTCGGTTAATCCGCTACACAACAGCTTTTCGGCATTTTCCTGTTCACCGCGATTCTTTCCCCCAAAAGGGTCACGGCCTTGGCGCTCGATGACACACTGCCGGTCTGGTCTATGTGTGTCTGCTCACCACATGCTGCACCCGTGTGAGTGCAGGCCGACCTTTGATTCTAGCTGCATGCAACAACCTCACTAGCGTGGAAAAAGTTTGTGTGTGCATCTGGGAGTGTCCCTCTCTGTGTGCATCTCACGCATACTTGAGGAAATTGTCAATAGTTGGTCTTGAAGACCAGGACCAGCTTAGCCCCGTCCTACCCTCTGAGAGCACATGGTCCACATTAAAGCCATCTCACACAAGGGCACGCTCACCATCAGGTTCTCCAGTCAATCGTCTGGCTATTTCAGTGGTCGTCCTTAGGTTAGGGCATGACGCTGCATTTGAAATAGGGCTACTGAGTGGATAATCTCTCCCGGGAGTGTTAGCAGAGACTTCCAAGTTCACTGGGTTTGTGTTCAGTCATGCAGACTGTAACAGAGGGCTGTGATACTGTAAGGCTGGGATCAATGCATTATTCACATAACTCGGTTTAGCTCCAGAGCTCCAAAGCAACCTAGTCTCCTTTTAAAAAGGTATATAGTGCACCTCAGGGGGGTAAGTTAAAATAAAACTAAACTGTGCAGGAGTCAATCTACAGGTTGCACATTTCAGAAAGTACAAGATAATGATTTCTCCACACGTCTCTGTAAGTACAACAATGGCTTAGAGATTAAAATTAGCCCCAAAAGACAACTTTTAAATATTGTTTCTTTCTACTATGATTTACGTGGTTTAAGGGAGTAGTTCAGTAGTAGCTCAGAGTTGAGCCAAGTTGCTGGTGTGCTACAGGGAGGGAAACTGGGTTTAACGGATATAAAAATGTATATAATTTGATATTTATCCATTAAAGAAAACATTATACAACTTCCCGAGGGTTATAAATAAGTAAACATATTTTAATGTGCCTCCAACTGGGCCTTTTATAAGTTTAACATCATACTTTTCTATTGCAGAGTTCCAGCATCTCTTTGTAGCTTTATCCATCTGCTTCTTAACAGACGACTTCTCTTAAGGACTGTAGGCCAGGTTAAGTGAGACAGGATGGCCGCTGAACAGCACGCCTTTAATCTGTCGGTTGGACCAGGTCAAGGGATTACACCAGCCTGTTGGGGGAAATACTCAGGTCGATCCTGTCACTCTCTGTTGGCTGCACTTCAATCAAATTCAATATCCGACTTCCCCCTCTCATATCCCCACTGGCCCGGCAGAGAAGGTCAATACGGCGCCGTCACATAGCCTGATCACAGCGCAGAACACAATGAGTAATGACGGTAGCACAGGCAGGATTTTGTAAAAGGGTGACTTCGTGGCATTTAGTACTGGAAAAACCAGGAAAGAACAGACAATATTGTAAGAGACAATGAAATCAAAGCAATTACATTAACGTCATCACACTTCAGCAGGAGGTTGAATAACAACTGCAACACACGTCATCTAAGTATTTTTAACTTCTTCATTTCAAATATGACGTACCTGTGACACGCCTGCTATTATTGGGTAGATTACATAAGGGTAAATTCATGAAAAATCATTGGTGCTATATAGAATTAAAGTACAATACATGAGGTTGGGAGAGAGGTGGTACAAACAAAAGAAAAATGTTTTACTCCTTTTTTTTAACAAAACTAATGTATGGTGGGGGTTATATTAGTTATTAGTTGATCAAAAATGGGCATCAAAAGCAATGTTTTGTGCCTTATGTGAAAAAATAGAAAACTGATGTCATTCATCTGATATGTAGCTGGTTTATTTAGAAAAACAGTTAAAGAAATCAGGGTTTTGTTGACGTGCTACTGCAACAACGCCGTACGGTTAGAATTCAGACTTTCCGGTGAATTATACTCAAATTCACTTCACACATGGGCATGTTTCTTAATGTTTTGACCTGTAGATTATCTTGTTGGGTTTTTTTTGCACTGGCACAAATTATCTCATGAAAATGCCCTGCGTTTGTCTGTATACAGGCTTCTTTTCCTTTTGTTTGTTGCAGGTGGCAGAGACAGAGATCTTGTTGAAAGTAAATAGTAGAATTAGGTTTGCACAGATCTGTGCAGGGCTGTTAGGTCAATTGGCTCCATTAGCTCACAGCATGGGCACAGGAGGATTTGCCTTGTCTTTGTCAGTGTCTCATCAAAACTATACTGCAATTACCACCGACATCACCTGACACCACCTGGTGCCTTACGGGCACCAGGATATGAGACGTTCCAGCGACAGATATGCATCCTCTAAATTAAAATCTTGAATCATAAATCAACAGGTTAAGGCGGCTCAACGATGCTTAAATAGGATTGTTTTAAGTGTCATGGTGGAGTCTGAGAGTGTTTATCTAATAGGGCCCATTGATGAGCACTGCTGCAGATTACGATTGTAGTACTTTTGCTGCACTTCTACATAGATACTACTGATTTTATACCTTCATCCATTCATGAACACTGCAAATATTTTATAATTTACTACTATGTTTATGGAGAAAACAAGTTAAAGTGCCCTCTAGGGTGTACTTCCAGGGGAGAAAATATGATAAAGTTTATTCTACAAGTGCCCCTCCAGTGGAGAAAACATGATAAAGTGCCCTCTAGGGTGCCCTTGCAGTGGAGAAAACGAGATGCAGTGCACTAATGGGTGCCCTTAAATGGAGAAAAAGTAATAAAGTGCCCTCTAGGGTGGCCTTAAAGTGGAGAAAACATGATGCAGTGCCATATAGGCTGCCCTACATGCTAGAAAACTTTCTGCGCGCTGGTGTGCAACCACATGCACCTGGTGACCTTTTAAATTTTTTTCGCCCCTACCCCTCAGACAGCCCGAGTCCTCCACTGCCCAGTTCTATCACAGAAAATTCCCTTATATCCAACTGGTAACCCTGGGTAACCCAGCTCCTGTGATTGTGTGAGCTGTGAAGGTGACTGTTTCAATGACCATGTTGTGTGTGTGTATACTCACTTGAGTTATTCTATCTATACCCTTCTTGTTTGCACGTCACAGACCTAGTGCCACAGAGAACACCTTAGCATTAGTGTGTGCATGAGAATCAGGGAGCCGGTATGTACTGTATGAGTGTGTTTATGTGTCGTGTGCATTTTGCCCTTTGTCCTGGCTGCTATGTGTTCTGGTATGTAGCTAAAGGTCGGGGCCAGGCGGAGAGCAGGGCGGCAGGGGCCCGGTCAGGGGGAGCTGTGGCTGGGAAGAACCGCAGAGCCAAAGGCCAGCAGCTCTGACGAGAGCGGGGATTAGGACGGAGCCGTGGATATCACAGCGAAACAATACAGATCCTTGTGCACGGGGCTAAAAAGATTACAGGCTATAGAATGCAAGAGGAAATAATCAGTTAGTGAGCTATGTATATTTCATTCCCCTCTACGGAGGCTGCATTTAGTAAAAAGTGTGTGTAATTTAAGAGCGGCGACTGACGCACACCTCCTCGGAATCTGAACTAATGTGTCATTCCAGAAACTCCTCGCCTGTCGTTACCTACTGCATGACTTCACAGGACTCTAGAGCAGGCTGTTCCTGAGAATGCTGCAAGTCAGGATAGCTACAGCGCACACACACATATAATGAGCTATCCAGTAGACCCCCTATTGGCCAGAGGGGGTACTGCAGGGTCAAAAGTCCTCTGCTTCATTGGTTTTAGCAAACTTTGACTCTGACCTCTGACCTTTTCTGCTTAGGCGTCTGCTTTACACACGTCAGGGCCGTGTTTTGCTGCATGAATAGACTGGATTTACACAAGGAAGAGATAGTTAAGTATCACTACATGGCCTAGATTGTGTCCTTTTCCTGTTGGTTAAATACGGAAACACTAATAGTGTTAAAGGGTTAAATAGCTATTTTGTTAGGTCTGTTCCTGTGTTAATCTAGCCATAGAAGAAAATCATCATTGTCTTGTTGACTTGCAGCAGAACTTTGTAAGACATATTTGGGAGGCTGCCATTTGTTATCCAATATCTTTTCAGATCTGTGACCTTGTTCTGCAAGGCTTACAAGGAAATTTAAACATGGAAATATGTGCCAGTGGAACATTACAAGGGTTAGAAACAATATCATGAGCACCTGCATGATGTGGTGATGAATACTATGGATATATTGAAGGACCAGAAGACTCTCATAACTTTTCAGATACATTGTTTTGGGAGCTTAGGCGAGCGGGTGATTGTTCAAATTCCACAGACATCTGTAATCTATGAATGGAAGTTGTGTGCACAGCTTTCCTCCATTTTGGTCCCTTTGATAAATAAGGCACACACACAGTTTAAAAAATGTTGAATAGAAGATCCAAATATGAAATCCTGTGAGCCTGGGGGATTTGACTGGTTTGATTGAACTGCGGCCATCTCGTTTATCCTTTTCAAATCTTTGGAGGAAATATGAGGGATGGACTGGATATCTTCAACATTTCACTTTCTAATCCGAGTAGAAGAGTAAAAAAGACATAACTTTTATTGCTCTCATTAATCAGAAGCCTCGAACATTTACTCATATGACTGCAGAAGCAATGTTTCATCAAAAAGCTGGAATTTGGAATTGGAAGAAAAAGAAGAAGATGCAAAATTGCATAATAAATATCATTGACTTTTTGGGATCATTTGATAGTACACATCTGTGCACCACATACTTGCGTTGCAATGGTGCAATTTTTCAAATGTTTACCTGAGAGGTTAAAAAAAATTTTTACATAATTTATTCATTTGATGTGGGATAAGTTTGTGTGTACCTCTTCTTTAATACCGAATGGTATTCAGTGTTGCAACCATGACATATACAGTATATACATATAACATATAAAATACAGGGTTTCCGCCAGTGTATTGCAAGCCTGACGGTCCGACAGGCTTAAATTGACTTCAAGCCAGGCCTAAGCATCGGGAAAATATGTATTTTTAAGATGTTTTTTAAACTAAAATGTGTTATACAAGTAGTGGACTCCTTTACGGAATAACTCAGTGCGTAGGTTGTGTGGTTAACGTTAGCGAGTGTAACCGTGCGGTACAGACACACAGAGAGAGAAACAGAGTACTAACAACTAACAACTGTTCTGGCGGAAACCCTGCAATACGTACGGAAACAACGTAACATAGGTACGGAAAACACGTCACAAACGTCACACATAATGTAACTTGCAAAACACCGAACACCAGCCTCCCGGTCGAAAGCCCAGTTTGTTGGACCCATCCACCTCCCCACCTGCCTGCCATAAGCGGTCTTTCTTACTTTTTATTCTATATCACTAGCTCTGAGCGTGGCATATTTACGCAGATGCATTTACATTGCAGTCAGTGCAGACTACATGGCATGACAATAACAAGCCTAAAGCAAGAATGAGGTTCTTATTGCACACTTTTGCCCTGCGCATTATCGTGTCATTCACACGGCTTTTCGTGCGACTGGGCTGGACTGTATGCATCCAGGAATGGCTGTTGAGTGTTCCTGAAAGTCAATTTGTTCATCAGAAACCTAAACAACCGGCAAAGAACAGTAACAGAGTAGTACGGGGAAGTACCAACAACTGATAATTCAGATCTGTTCATGAGGACAATAGCAGCTGGTGTGAAACCATTCCTACGCCTATTTGTTCCTCCCCGGTGGGAGAAGCTGAGACTTACTGAGGAGAGAATTAAGATGAGAATAGATTTCAAGATTTGTATCAGTGATATTAGCATCTCACTACACATTTTACATAATTATGTCGACATATTGTTGTTCTAGGCTAAAACCCAGCTTCATATAACAAACTCAGTTTATGCTACACAATCTTTGACTCTAAACAACTACTTGAGGGTCATTGTAGATATAAAATAAAGCGTGTTCTGCGACTTCTCCCTCTACATTTATTACGGATTTTCTCCAGATTGTTTAGGGAGACATTTGACATTTCCAGAGTAGCCTCTGTGGTTTTCCAGATTAAAAACTGTGAGGAAAAGACCAGCACGGCGTGTAGTGTGTGTGTCGATATGTAACCGAAGGAGAAAACTTTGAATCATCTATTATACAGAGTCAGTCTCCTTAAAATTACATCTGTCTCTAAGTATTTCATCCATGGCCTTGCTGTTCCAAAATGACGTAAGCGAAAATTGTGGAACAGCCTTGCCAGGCGATCCCAAACCAGCGAGTGATCCAAAAAGTTCAAACTGATTCAATAACAGAAGAATAAAAGATTTTCAGGCAGCGAGACGTGTCATCATTAGTGCAGGGAGTGTTGGAAAGCATCTATATAGTTGGAAGTTTCGAATGTTTTCCTTCCAAAGTCAGAACAGATGAAATCTCTGGCAAAATGTCTCCACTGATGATGTTAGGAATTCTGTTATATGCATTACTGATGTGCACGTGATACATATTTCCAGCTGAGGGTACAGCCGCCGGGCAGCACAGTGCGTGTGCATGCCAGAGAGCACTCCCGTCTCAGTCTTTGTGCTCCTGGTGGGTGTGTGTGTGTGCAGGAACAGGACGTGGCTGAGAGTGTGATAAAAATATTTGTGCATTTGTCTTTGGCCCAGAAGGTAGGTGTGCAGAGTCCGTCAGTAGATTAACCATACCAGTTGAGCGTCTCCATGGAGGAGGGCAGGGAGGCTGTGATTCAATGTGTAACAACACACGTACACAAACACAGAGGAGATGGATACGTAGCGACACGGTGCCTTGGTCTTAATCTGTGTATGTGTGTGTCAGCGGTGTTGGAAGTATTCAGATCCTTTACTTAAAGGGATAGTCCGGGTGTTTTGAAGTGGGGTTTGTAAGAGATACTTAGTCATAGTCAGTGTATTACCTACTACAGTAGATGACGGTCGGCACTTATTGATAATTGAACATGTATGCAGCATTTTGATGGTGTAGCTGGTCAAGCTGGTGCTAATTCTAACTATGTTACACACTGTAAATGTAAATGTAAATGTTGGCGTGGTTAAACTTACTGTGTATACAATTTCAATCTGCAAAATGCCTCGTAACTACATCTGCCAAATAAATGTACTGGAGTATGTCTGCCAACGTTGCATAGTAACCCCCACACTGCTCTTATTGCATGTTCCTCTTCCTTTACAGATCTGCTATGTCAGCGCTACATGTCAATCTGACGGGGAGAGAAAGAAGGATTTTCTCTCTCTCGCTTTCTCTCTCTGCACGCCTCATTCCCACAGCAGAAGCACAAAAGGTTTACACATTCATAAACATTATGCTATGTGCGTATATGTTGTGCGTCATGGAAGGAGCCCTTCCCCCGTGGGTTATGTATATGAATGAATGGCTTCCACACAGGGCATGGCTCCTCCCCAGGAAATCCACGACTGTACTTTCCAGAAATAGAGTATGACTTGCTTAAAGTGGAACTAATGCATCAGCGACGGGTTTCCAGCAAGGCTAAATGTGATGGAGACTGGGGTGTAACTCCTGCTGGTACTGTAGGACTGCTTGTAGCTGAACCCGTTCTCAAAATATGTGTGTGCATGCGGTTCAGCAAACTGGCACATTCGATTCCCTACGCTACACTGTACATGCAGCAAATCCAGATATGCATGCACGTATACACACAGAAAACAAATGCAGCCAGACACGCATAGGCAGAGCAGAAAGATGTAGGCGGTGTGACGCAAGCATTATGAGTCAGTCTGACACAAAACCTGAGTTACAACACAAACCACTGTCATGGTATTACCTCTCCAACAGGTCGGACGTATTGCTGCTCTCCCTCCACTCACTGGTAGCAGAACTGACCAGAGGTGAGGACATAAATTTAAATCGCCGAACGAAAATACCTGATTCAGTACAACCCTTTTCTCTCAGGTTTATAATTACAGACAGGGGTCCAACAATGATTAATCACACTTTTCATTCTATTTCTTTTAAACTCACAGACATGATAATTATGTAAAAGGCTGTAACTATAGCAACACAAACCTGTCATCCAAGAGAAGCACCCCACCATATGCCCAGTGTTTCCACAGAGGAGGATGGAGGAGCAAAATCCAGACAGGATAAATATACCATTATTAATATTGTAATGATATTGAAGCCACAATCACAGCCGAGTCACAATTTGTAAGTGTTTGTGACTGCTATAGATGAATTATCAGCCGATTAGACTGTTGTCAGGTATTAAATATTGTGTAAATATGGTGCTTATATTATCTGTCGTTATAAGCACCATAGATGTGAGTCAATAGGGGCCTACTACACCCACTGGTAGGTTTTATCATCTATTCACATGGTAGATCACGGAAAGAGGGTATAAGAAAAACACGAAAGCGACCTCTAGTGACCGTAGTAATTACTACAGGCGCAGAACTAAACCTAAAAAAGTTGTAGTTTGGTTGCCTAAACCTAAAGAAGCCTTTTTGTTTGTGTTCAAAACGTAACATTTCATTGTGTTTTACAGTGTGTTTCGCTTTCACTTTTACAACGTAGTAGGCATAGTAGGCCCCTACTGACCCATATTTATGGTGCTTATAGCGACCGATAACGTCTATTTAAAGTAGCAGTAGGTTGAATTGGAGCAAATATGATAAAAAAAATATATTATTTAAAAATGGTCACTATATCCTGACAGTAGTGCATGAGACCGGTAATCTGAAAACAATCATGTGCCTCTGTTTCCTCTTGTGCTTCTAATGGCATCTGCAAGATTTCACAGACCGGAAGAAATAAACCAATCAGAGCCGAGCTGGAGCCTTGCCATCTCTGAGCAGCTGTCAATCACTCGTGAACTCCGATCAAACGGTCAAACTAGGCAGCGCTGATCAAATATGAATCAATATTCTGTTACTGTAATGCCTATTACAAAGTCCCGTCACAGGCTAGATATTTTAAAGCCTGAAAACAGAGCCATGAGGAGGTGCAGAAGTCTAGTTATCTCTCAGAACACTTGAATTACAATATGCTGAAAGGATATGGGTGGAATTATGAAGTGAAATGAAGTTTATTTGTGCAGCCAAGTATCACATATAAATGTCTTTTAGGAGCTTCCCACGTCCACATTAGCAACACTTCCAGATCAGGCCCGATATGATCATGAAGAGGACCAACTCCTGCTGCACCACCGACCTCTTCCACAAGAGGGAGTAGTATCTGCTCATTGCCTGTACTGGGAGAGCTGCCAGGTACATGCCAAACTGTTGCCCAATCCTGTTTGTCACATCAATGGAAAAAAAGGCAAACTTGATAGTATATCGCAGCATTTTCCAAAGATATTGAGGTCTTATTTGAACAGGAGATAAGAGTGCAACCTTGCCTGATAATACATGGTGAAATACCTCCATGTTGCTCCACTCCACAGAGGAAACACAAAGCTGTAAAGTTATACAATTTTGAGCGCTGCCAAGGTGCAGTTATGGGGTTTTCTATTTGCGCAATTAGTACGGAATAAGGCATTAACACTGGGGTAATGTTTTAGAATAATTGCGCCCTCAAACTGCTTGCAGACTTTGTTAGCACACACTACAGGAGTCTTAGATTACTCACTCACACACACATACTCACACACACACACACGCTGCCCAGATGGGAGACAGATGTTTAACAGACAAGGTCAAGGAGTCCATACAGTAATTGTCTGCTCCACCATTTCTCAGTATTCACAGCATTGTTCAGATCACCGCATCCACATAAATCCAGGAAATTTCCTCTGGAATGGAAACCATGTCCTACTCTCACAGACCTATTTGAGTTTTCTTTTCTCTCTGACACACACACACACACACACTTTTATTCTGGTCTTGTGGCACATTCAACAGGGTTGGACCCACACAGACATCGACATGTACACCTAAGAAAACAAAAAAACTCATTAAATCATTCCAAAAACTTGATCCACTTCTGACTCTCTGCTTCTCCTCCTCCTTTCTGGATGTTTCTGACAGTACTCAGGGAAAGTGCTGATGATGACCGATACACAAAGCGTCAGAGAGATGATGAAACGTAAGGAGAGGAGGAGAAGTTTCTAATCTCATTATCCCTGCCTAAACTAATCCGCCAGGAACAACACCTCCAAGTCATCCATACCACTTACACTTATCATTGTGACTTACTCCTAAGATATATACATATGCACTGGTAATATAAGGTGATCCATATCAATAAACAAAAAAAGATGTCAGATATGCAGGACACGATGTTGCTTGGCTTGGAGGGAATCAAGAAAACCATCCTTCATGGAGGGACTGGAGACATCCCAAAATTCATCACTGGGACAAAGGTACTGTTGGCCCTTTTCTGATAAATAAATGTCTTTAATTTCACTTGTTAGACTGTTTACCAACTAAGCTCTCATCTATTATAGACCAAGTTGTGTTAGTACACAGCTGTTTCGCTATACAGCCCATTTACTGTACAGTAAGTTAACATAACTGAACCATATTGTAAGGAAAATAGCCGTAATGCATGGTCCTTCTTTTGGACAAATGATTGAAAATATGTCTCACAAAGCTAGTTTTAAATGTTCTAAATCTAATTACATAGAGGAAGTTAACACATGCACTTAATGATCATACGTGCACAGGACCATATGGGCATGCAGAGACAAAAGAAGCAACAGTTTTTCTAGATTGTGGTTGCAAAGCATCCTCAAAATGAGTGTCCAAATTGAGGCTCTTTTTTACAAACCTATCATTTAGACTTCCTTTTAAACATGGCAGATGTTGTTCTCTCCTAATAAATGATCTAATAAAGGATCAATTCAGCTGTGTTTGTTGTGTCTCCTTGGGGATCCCTCTTAATATGCACAGGACTTCAGGGAGCAATAAGTAACAGACGGATGCACGGCTTCATTACTTGAGATTTATGGGTTTTATTTTCCTGACTTGTGCCAATTTTAAGCCATTTGAAACTGCTCAGGATGGGTGAGTTAGGCACATTTATGTAGTCGCAATTCCCCCTGGCGGCCAGTAGAGGCTGATAGAGGACATAAATCACTCAATGCCCCTTTAATGAGAACAACATTTTTAGAGCTTGATCAATACACTTTGAACCATCTGCCACAGGTTGGACACAATTAGTCTAACCTAAAGAACGCTTTTATAAAATGTGAGTGTGGCAAGAAGGATAACCTCCACTTCTTTGAAATGTTAACTTTTTTGACACAATGAAACCATTCTTGAATTAGAAAAATCTGCTGCTTCATATTTCTTGGATGTTATACGAGTGTGTAGCCTTGCTATATCCCTGTTTATACCATCTGTGTGACACTCATGACCTACAGTATGTGGCTTATTGACTCTGTTATAGTTTCCTTCTTTGCTTTAGTTTCCCTAATAGTTTTCACAACTGACAAGTCACTAAAAGACATTTGACATCATCCTAGGTTCATAAAATCATTCTTGACCTGCACTGGTTGTATATATGAGGGCACTGTTATCATGAAATATGGGAGAAGCTCATGAAAGAGCAGTTTTTTATGGTTTCACTTTCCTAGGACATTATACAACCATGCAACCTTGACATGTCTGTCCTTCCTCCCGTCTGTCTGCCCTGTTGAATAACTGAGATGAAGCTTGTGACATAACATTTTTGTAGATTCTCAGCTGTGTTTAATGCCCGACGCTATCTTTAATTCTATGGTATTTGTGACCATCTGCATTTCAGGCACTATTTGGACTTTCTGATGATCACTTTAGCTGCCTTGCGTTACCTGAAAGAGTCTTTACCCATATTAAAGCCAACATAAGTCTTTGCTATTCTCCTTCTCTATGTTTTTTTTTTTACTCCAGGTGACGTTCCACTTCCGTACCCAGTTGTGCGACGACGAACGCACAGTGATAGATGACAGCAAAGTGGTGGGGACGCCCATGGAGGTAGTGGTCGGCAACATGTTTAAACTGGACATCTGGGAGACCCTGTTGTCTTCCTTAAGGATCGGAGAGGTGGCTGAATTCTGGTGTGACACCATTGTGAGTGCTAAAACAACGTTAAGTGACACCTGCTTCCTGTTTTAATTTGTTGGCATGTTAAATATATCAGACTGTTCTCATACACCGTTCGTATATACCTACAAAAAGCATTGCACTCTTATTCGTATGTATATCCCACAAAATTAATTTGTATGTAATCCACGTACTCGTGAACCAGGAAGTAGAAAGAGAGACAAAGGCCGCATAGTGAAGAGGTTGGGGTGGATGGTTGGGTCTAAAAACACCAGACTTTCGCCCAGGAGACCGCTGTTCGTACCCCGTGTGAAACCAGAAGTCAAACCTAATTTGTCATGTAACTTCTGTACTTAAGTTACGTCACTTCCGGTGTTATTTTATCCCAAACCACAATCTTTTCCTAAACTTAACTAAGTAGTTTTGTTGCCTAAACCTAACTAAGTTGTTTCCTGTGAAGACAGAAGTTTATTTTGAAAAGACTGTATATATGTAACGACCGGAAATTGACATGCGTTGCTGGACGCTAGTAGGGAAATGCACAAAAAAATGTGGAATAACTTTTCTTAAGATATCATACGAACAATTATATGAGGATACGTTGCTTATATATATAGTATTAGTATATAGTAGTATTATAGTATATGGTACAATAAGCACAGTGCACCGTCTGTTAGTACAAATCCCTTCTGAGAAGTTTGACTGTTCACTTTATACAGAATGACGTCACACTGCAAATGTGGAAGTTATAGACAATGCTTTCAATAACAAGCAACAAAACAACACAATAAGACAAGTGTTATGTGCTCCACTTATAAATGTAAAGCCTAAAAGCACAAGCATACAGTATATTGCACACTCTTTGATAACTCTCCCGTTTCACTCTCTCTCTTGAAATAGAAAATGAACATAGGAGTATCCAGATAATAAATCTATCACTGTTTGACAGATTAAAGAGTGGAGTGATCAAAACTTTTTCAAAACTGGATCAACAGGCTACGTGAAGTTGGAACACCTACATAATAATAATAATATGTGGTTTATCACAAACATGTACACTATGTATTAAGAACACTGCCTCAGGGACATCCGATTAACTTTCTGTTTAGTTTCACCTTGAATTCCCTGCATATTTTCTGTGAGAGTAATGTTTTGTCATAATGAAAGTGGTTTCTGTGTGACCTCTTCTTGTTATGAAATGTCCAATACACATACCTAATGGATAAATATAATGCCCTTATACCAGAGACAGGTGTTACGAAGAAAACATACTTCCTCTGAATATGTGTCAATTTAGGTGTAACTGATTAAATGTATAATTTGTTCTTTCTGGTCGATGTTTCTGTGTGTTTCTGTGTGTGTGTGTGCGTGTGTGTGTGTGTGTGTGTGTGAGTGATTTCCGCACGCTGTCAGAGACAGATGGGTTGAGGCGTTCTGTCATTAATCTGCAGCAGCCTCACTTTTCCCTAATCGGCTCTGATTCCTGCTGAATCAGCACTACTGACTCGCCTCCACTCTGATTAGATTTGATGGGGCTTAGAGCATTTATTCACTCCTCTCTGAACAACATGGCTGCACCAACACACTCCACTGGATGTGCCGTGCAGTATCGCTCCCGTCCAGTGGAGGGCAAACTTGCCATGTTAGACTGAGCAGATAGACTGGAGATAATGTCAAACAACTCTATTTAATTACAATCAATCTTTAATCAGTTTAATGTAAAATCAAATCTGATTTCCTGTGCAGGGTAAGTGCAGTATGAGGAGTATGATCTATATCATCAAGTTACTCTTCAAACAAGTGCATAAGAGAATTTGAAAGCAGCTCAAATATCAAAAGTCACCTTTAGTCTAATTCTGTTTTAAATATTGACTCTTACGATCCTCTCTTCTCTCCAGCACACTGGCGTTTATCCACTTGTGTCCAAGAGTATGAGGCGCATTGCCGAGGGCAAAGACCCAGTCGACTGGCACCTCCACACATGTGGTATGGCCAACATGTTCGCCTACCACAGCCTCGGCTATGACGACTTGGATGAGCTGTTGAAGGAACCAAAACCCCTCTACTTTGTCCTGGAGCTGATCAAGGTGAGAAAGAACAGAGACAGCCACACAGAGTTGTGTGGATCTGTGTCAAAAGGAAGCTTCCCTCGTGAGGAAACTTTAAAAAAACTCCATATGCGTGTCTGATTGACAGGTGCAACAGCCCAGTGAGTACAACAGGGAAACGTGGGCTTTGAATGATGAGGAGAGGCTGAAGGTGGTCCCTGTGCTGCACGGCCAGGGGAACAAGCTCTACAAACAAGGACAATTCGAAGAGGCCACACAGAAGTACAAGGAGGCCATCATCTGCGTCAAGAATGTTCAGACGAAGGTGATAACGTCAAATGAGTGGTCCGAAGTTGTAAAACATTATGTGTATAGACATGGATCTAAACTACTTTCCTCTACAGGAGAAAGCATGGGAAGTCCCGTGGCTGAAGCTGGAGAAGATTGGCAATACCTTAACGCTCAACTACTGCCAGTGTCTACTGCGCATGGAAGAATACTACGAGGTCATCGAGCACACCAGCGACATCGTCAACCAGCACCCAGGTTTGGCACCGACAGAGACTAATGTGATGTGTATGACTCAGGCGGCAACCTCCGGGTCTGAGAAGTGAAGCCTTAAAGCCTTAAACCTGCATTCATTCTAATAGCCAGCAGGGGGCGACTCCTCTGGTTGCAAAAAAAGAAGTCTGATTGTATAGAAGTCTATGAGAAAATGACCCTACTTCTCACTTGATTTATTACCTCAGTAAACATTGTAAACATGAGTTTATGGTCTCAATCGCTAGTTTCAAATCTTCTTCAATACAGCATGATGTTCATTTAGTAAACTATGGTCCCATTTAGAGTCAAATAGACCATAAAGCAGGGGATGCTTTAGAGTGTGGCTACCTTGTGATTGACAGGTCGCTACCACGGCGTTGTCCGGTCTGGGAGTTGTCCGTGTTTTCGTCTTACAACTTTAACCCTTTCACAGTGTGTTTTCAGTTCATGAAAGTTAATTATAACATTTTTGGTTTCCTAAAAATGTCTTATTCAGTGTTCGGTTGTACTCCACCCTCTCGTGTCACCTCTGGTTGCAAAAAAACAAGATGGCAATGGGCAAAAACCAAAATGGTAATGGCCAAAATGCCAAAGTTGAGGCTTCAAAAACGTAGTCCACACACAAATTAGTGAAGTCACGGGGACTATGTCCTATATGTGTTCCTCGATGCACATGTGAATCAAACTAAGTTGTAAAAGACTGTTAGAATTATTCATTTATTGCAAATACTTCACTTCAGTTGAAAACATCTAGCACACACAAGAGCTACAGATATCCCTCACATGAATGGCTGCTGTCAAACATGTATTTGTCCTCCAGGTAACTCTAAGGCCTTCTTCCTGCGAGGGAAGGCCCACGCCGAAGTGTGGAACGAGGCGGAGGCTCGGCAGGACTTCAGCAGGGTGCTAGACCTGGACCCTGGCATGAAGAAGGCCGTCAAGAGGGAGCTGGCTGTCCTCAACATGCGCATGGAGGAGAAGAACGAGGAGGACAAGAACAAGTACAAAGGCATGTTTTGACCAGACTGCAGCAGAGGTTGGAGAATCAGAGAGGTGATGGGTTAAAGAAGAGTGGAGTTGGTAAATCACAAATCTCCATGCTTCACACTCCCTGCTTTGACTTTCACAAGGACTGTGAGACACTCCCAGAAGTGTTAAAGAAAGTGTCCAATAAAATTATCCTGCTTTATTAAATCAAGAAATTATAAACCCCTCCCTTTCTGCTTGTCTTTTTCCTCCGAACTACGAGTGAGACAACCTATTAAATTAAGTTATGCTATGTTTAGCAAGGTCTAAAGATGAACCTAAATACGAAGATTATGGATGCAATAAAATCTGAATAAAAAAATTATAAAAATAATAAGCAATGTACAGAGATAATAGTCCAAACAGATGTGTGTTAATGTAACACATATAGACAGATGTGAAGACGTTAATGTAACGAGTGTGTTAAGTGCTTTGAGTGAATAATTATTACGGAGTTTGTTTAAAGGAGTAGTATGCTTATTTTCTTTCTTGACAAAAGTTAGATGAGAAGATTGATACCATTCTCCTCGTTTCCAGTCTATATGATAAGCTAGTTAGTTACAGATTTAACGTACAGACATGAGTGGTCTTCTTATATAACTCTTGGAAAGAAAGCGAAAAAACGTACTTCCCAAAATGCCGAACTATTCCTTTGCTGCTGTTCTGATTTGTAATATTGTTTTGTAATATTTCCTCATGCGTAGAAAGAAATCATCCGTTCTGATTGGTTGCCACTAGTAAAAGTTGGATTTCTGTATTTAAATATTTCCCCACCCCAGATGTTATGTGAGTCCACAATACCACCATTATTGTAGTCTTTTCAAGTTGTATGTCACACCTTGATATGGAAGAACTGAATTAGTGGCTATGTTAGGTGTTATCTACTAGTCACTCGTCATATATTTTAAAATAAAAACCAAGTTCCCTCTCAGTGTCTTGTAAGCACATTGGCTTTCCACAAGGTGGGGCTCTGACCACAATTATTCCTCTGTTTCAAACTGAACCCTGCTGGAGAAATAATCCTGAGCCTATAAGCAGCAATCTCATTTTCATGAAGAGTCTAGAGGCTCGGAAAAATATATGATCTGGGTTGTATCTATCGCTTGTCTCCTTCCCCTCTTTTCCTTTGTACATCTTAAAGAGAGAGAGAGAGAGAGAGAGAGAGAGAGAGAGAGAGGAAGGAGACAGAGAGAGTTTAATGCAAAGGGAGAGTTATGACTAACACATCTGGGAAATGCACTAAAAAACACATTTGAATGCACTTAGGTTTGAAATATTAGATCAATAGTATGACATCACGCTGAGAGCCCAGTTTCATTCAGGGAATCCCCACTCATCACTATCTGCACTGTACCCCCCACCACCACCACCACACCCACACACCCATCACTACCACAGGTCACGATGCAGTGTAGCAGTCACTCAGGCAAATGAGGCTGACGCTAATGCACCAGTCTAACGATGAGGAAAATCAATAGGAGCAGATCAAAGAAGAAAAAAACAGGGATTACACATTCACGCTAGAGCATCCAGCCTTTTACAAGCACCTCTACTAATGCAGTTCCTGCTGCTGAGTCTGGCCAGATGTGAGGCAACTAAACAAGGAGACTAAAACTGTGGTTTGATACAGCACTCATTAGAGACCATATGCAATTTATCTCTTCTCATATCCGGTAAAACATTTTCTTAATCTTCACACTTGAATACCATCAGTGCCATTTAGGAAATGGACTTAGAAAGAATAGATTTATGATGCCGGGCTGTGCCACTGGAAACCCGGCCCTGGGCTAAAACACAGGGGGCCTACAGTAAATTCTGCATAGCAGCACAATCTGCCGCTGGCTTTCCTCCATAAACCACTGGTGCTGATGTTGAGAAGAGGGGAAGAAAGGGAGGAGGAGGAGGAGGCGGCTCCTTGCCAGACTGCCCTGCTACAGCATGAGATGCGTCAAAAGGCCAATTTCATACAGGAAGTACGGTGATCATGTATTCAAAATAAAAAAAAACTGTTACAAATAATAAAAGGGTTTTATTTAATGTTCCTTATTTTGGTCTTTAACCTTTATTTTTTACTGTTAAACTGATTATTTTTGTTTTAATGTATACTTTAGGCTATACTTTATATATTGCGTATGTTTTAAAACTGAGTCATTTCTCTTTCATTCTTATACATTTTGCTTTTGTTTAGAAAAACCTTTCCCATTTACATAGCGTAAATTGATAGTTTATTTGGCACGTGGGCAGAAGGAGCTGGATTTTGAAGCAGCACCCCTATGAGCAGAAGCAATGCAAGCTATTACAGGCTACAGATGAAGTATTCAACAATACTTTTTAACACAGAATATTTTGTCATTTTACATAATTTGCACAAAAGTGTGTTTTCCCAAAAAAAGACCCAGGAATTCTGTATTGTGGTAAAAAGAAACCTTGTTTTCCAGCTGGGAGGGTAGGCTACAGAAACAAAAGTATGTGATGAAGATGTTATATGATAGACCCATTCATGTTAATTAACATTTTTAGGCTCCATAATAAAGTACATGAATATGTCAATGTAACACCAATAGGATACATGTCACACCACATAGCCCCATATGTCCAAACCAACAATATAGTCACCTTCTAACGACTACACTCTGCAGCCTGCACACAACTGATCATCTATTAGCCTACACAACCGGAAACGAGAGCAAAACTCAGACATTTAATCAAACCTGACAATAAATTTAAAAAAACACCAGGGTGCAATAAACATTATTAAGCTATATAAAGTAA
Source organism: Sebastes fasciatus (assembly GCF_043250625.1). NCBI lineage: Eukaryota > Metazoa > Chordata > Actinopteri > Perciformes > Sebastidae > Sebastes > Sebastes fasciatus. The sequence goes on from NC_133801.1 coordinate 17,382,531, forward strand.
ATGAAATACCACTTCCTATACAGTCAACAGCAGAATAAAACATCTACACAGCAACAACACAGAGATGTATAAGCAATATAACTCCCCAGCTGCTGCAGCAACACATATTAAAGAAAAGATGCAAATGCACAGTTTTTCCAGCAAGTTTCTCATTAAAGTCACCTGTCTGACGTCATTCTGTGAGCTTTATGCACTGCCAGGTAGCTGACTGTCATCCTCAATCTGCTCCAGGTTCAACCCCTTAGCTCCTTCTTTCTTAGAGCACAATATCACCAGTCCATTCAGTCTCTCTGTCCCACTGAACTCCTCAAAGTTGTCCTTAAATGTGATACCATGTTAGTCAAAAGCATGTAAATACAGTTAGATGACGCCTCTCCACTTCCTCCCACTGTGCAAAAGTTAAGCAAAACTATCCCGGATACAGGAGCTGCCATCTTCTTCTTTTTTTTCCACGTTAATTGGAGCCAGACTCCGCCCAGCCAATCAGGAGCCGAGCAAGGCCACCTGGCTGCAATGTCAGCACCACGGTAGCTGTTTACCTAGACCAGGGGTCAGCAACCTGCGGCTCTTTAGCTCCTCTCCAGTGGCTCCCTGTGGATTTATAAAAATGGAAACGAATAACTGTTCTTTGTTTACATTTTCATATTTATTAATCATTGTTTTAGGTCTATGGTACAACGGAGTATTAGGGCCACATTGAGGAAAAAAAATAAATCTGAGATTTTGAGAATAAAGTCATAATATTACGAGAATAAAGTCAGAAGTTTAGGAGAAAAAACTCATAGTATTATGAGAATAAAGTCATAATATTATAAAGTAATAATTTGAATTTACTTTTTATTCTTGTAATATTACTACTTTTTTTCTCGTAAAGTTATGATTTTATTCTCTTAATATTACGACTTTTTTTCCTCGTAAAGTTATGACTTTATTCTCTTAATATTACGACTTTTTTCTCGTAAAGTTATGACTTTATTCTCGTAATATTACAACTTTTTTTCTCGTAAAGTTATGATTTTATTCTCGTAATATTACGACTTTTTTTCCTCGTAAAGTTATGACTTTATTCTCTTAATATTACGACTTTTTTCTCGTAAAGTTATGACTTTATTCTCGTAATATTACGACTTTTTTTCTCGTAATGTTATGACTTTATTCTCGTAATATTGCGACTTTTTTCTCATTAAGTTATGATTTTATTCTCGTAATAGTCAGACTTTTTTCTCGTTATGATTTTATTCTCGTAATATTACAACTTTTTTTGCTAGTTAAATTATGACTTTATTCTCGTAATATTACGACTTTTTTTTCTCGTAAAGTTATGACTTTATTCTCGTAATATTCAGACTTTTTTCTCGTTATGATTTTATTCTCGTAATATTACAACTTTTTTTGCTAGTTAAGTTATGATTTTATTCTCGTAATATTACAGCTTTTTTTCTCGTAAAGTTATGACTTTATTCTCGTAATATTCAGACTTTTTTCTCGTTATGATTTTATTCTTGTAATATTACAACTTTTTTTGCTAGTTAAATTATGACTTTATTCTCGTAATATTACGACTTTTTTTCTCGTAAAGTTATGACTTTCTTCTCGTAATATCACGTTTTTGTAGTGTTCACAAACTGTTAAATATAACAGGCTAGTTAATTATTACTTATTACTGTATATTCAAAAAGAGGCTGGGGCTTTTACTTTGTGTTTTATCACCGGAAGTGTTCTGTCTTAATATATCCGACTTGACACTGGTCCCAAGTTGAGTATAGAGTCTCTGTGCTGCTGCTGAGACGTGTAGACACACAGTGGAGGAGAAGAGGAGGAGGAATTGGCTGACTTTTGGGGTCTGCTTTGAGAGAGAGACGCTTCACCTTCATCCTCCTGAGTACAGAAAAAGGAAAAGAGAGAAAGAGACGCGTTTAGGCTACTTTTCAATGAGCAGACAGACTTAAAAGGAAAAAGTGTTGGGACTATACTGTTCCTCCTTGGATGTATCAGAGATGATGAGGGGAGTTTCTTTCTGATCTTTCGGAAATGAACCACAACTGGATGTGAAGGAAGGTGATTCAAGAGGAAGAATGACATCTGCAGGCTGCTTTCATCTCCTCTCTGATTTTATTAGTTTATTCTAAGGAGGCTACCTGTTAATTCCCATCCTACCTATACCACACTTTTAAAAAAACTTGCATTGTGTTATTATTGGATGTCTGGTTTGTAATTAATTAAAAAAATACAATTTTAATATTCTGATTACTAATTTTATACAATTTGAGACTTTTGAACATGGCCATCAACACAGACACAGACTTCCTGAAGTCCAATCTAAGTGAAGGAGGAGAAAGAGGAGCTCAGCCTTCAGACCCTCATGAGACGGAGAAACTCCTGGTCACCACCGAGCCAGGAGGCAACGGGATGAAGATGTCCACCTCCTTCACGGTCAACATAGACAGCGGAGATAAGAGCCAGGAGGCGGATCAGAACGGCCACAGCACCGCGGTGAGGTCTGGCTCCGCCGGGCAGCTCGGAGGAGCCGCTCCTCTCTCTCCATCCAAGGTCAGCCTGAGTCGCTCCTCCACCGGCAACGCTGGAGTCCAGGAGACCCCCAAACCCAAGGATTACCTCATCCTCGTCATCCTGTCCTGCTTCTGCCCAGTGTGGCCAGTCAGCATTGTTGCACTGGTGTACTCCATCATGGTGAGTGTGCAGCCTATCAATTTACTCACCTGTCAAACTATACAATAGTGCAGAAAAAAGAGATGGATGAGTGATTTAAGATGTCAATATGATGGAGAGACCACATGATGGTGATCTATGAACAGCATTATCTCAGTTGATGGAGGGAAAATTTATGATCAACTCTTTCATTTTCAAACTTCATACACTTAGTGATATGTGATATCTATATATAGTATAGATGAATCTATGTATAGTATTTATGTGATATCTTTTTTTGAGCAGAAATTGTCAAAATGTGAAATATGTCTGATATCAACATAATCAGGTTCAGAAAAGTCAAGTTTGTATAACTGACATGAAGCAAGATGCCTCCCAAAAAAACAGTTACTTCTGCTGTAATCTGTTATGGTTTATTATCTACATTTAATGTTTACTTACGATACGATACGATACAACTTTATTGTCTGGTGAGTGCAGCCTATCAATTTATTCACCTGTCAAACTATACAATAGTGCAGAAAAAAGAGATGGATGAGTTATGATGTTGTGTCAATGTGATGGAGAGACCACATGATGATGATGATCTATGAACAGCATTATCTCAGTTGATGGAGGGAAAATGTATTATCAACTCTTCAAACTTTATACACTTAGTAATATTTATGGGATATCTTTATTGAGCATAAATTGTCAAAATGTGAAATATGTCTGATATCAACATAATCTGGTTCAGAAAAGTCAAGTTTGTATAACTGACATGACAAACAAGCTCCCAAAAACAGCTACTTCTGCTGTAATCTGTTATGGTTTATTATCTACATTGAATGTTTACTTAACGCTATTTGTCTACATAGCTTATCATTTAGATTTTTTGAAGAAAGTGGAGCATTATCAGTCTGTGAGAGGATGGTCATCAAGCTGCCTGAATGCAGCCCAGTCGCACAGCCGTTCGTTGTAATGTATTGGTTCGTGTACATAGACACAAATTTCACCTTTTTTTTTGTGATGATCAACACAAAATCAATTTGTATGTAATCCATGAAATGGTGAACCGGGATTTATAAAGAGCAGTGAACGCCGCGTATAGGGAGGAGGTCGGGTGAGTGGGTCAAAAAACACTAGACTTTCGCCCAGGAGATCGATGTTTGTATGAAACCAGAAGTCAAAGTTGATTTATTTGTCACATAGCTTCCATACTTAAGTTACAGCACTTCCGGTGTTATTTTAACCCAAATTCACGATCTATTCCAAAACCTAACTAAGTAGTTCTGTTGCCTAAACCTAACCAAGTCGATCTTTTCCTAAACATAACTAAGTAGTTTTATTTTGAAAAGACTGGAGCGTGCGTCATGTGTTGCTGGATATTTGTAGGAAAACGCACAAAAATGCGTTGTTGAAAGTCGTGTAGAGCGTTAACAAAAAAAAGGGAATTTTGTGTCTATGTACACGAATCAAATAGATTAAATTTCTTGACTATTTCATGAACTGCTTTGAGACTTTGTTGAGATATTAGTACATCAACAAATATAGCAATACTCTTTTTTGGATTGGTCAATATACATCTTAAAATTACCAGGAGTGTGCAAAACATCGATACATATCAAACACATCATGGCACGTCTGTGTCACCATTTCCGTCCGAGCGCACCTCATTCCTGGAGAGACCAGTGATAAAATTGTCAAATAATATTTTAGTTTCTTTTTGTGAGTTAATATAAATGTAACTGATTGTGTTAAATAGGCATATGATATCGTCTTATATCGATCGCAGCACGTGAATTGAATCGAAATCCTATCGTGGCAGACTTTGTAATGACAGCAAATATTGTACCGTTGTCCAGAAAGTCTATATGATACTGTATCGTGATGAAATTTACACCGCAAAAAATTACTGAATTTTTTTGTCAAAAATTTTATTTACAGTAATATAGAACAGATGAAAGCAGCAAATCCACACATTTGAGAAGCCAGAACTCACAAATATTTGGTGTTGTTTTGTGATAAATCACAACAAATGATTAATCAATTATCAAAAATAGTCACAGATGAATTTTAGATTTTTTTAAGTTGGACTTTTTACTGTCTATCCTGGTGTTCATTTCACCAGTGGCTGCAACTGTCCAGCATTAAGTGTAAAAATCTAATTTCATCCTTGGACGGTAACATTTATTTAAACATTAAGAGGAAATGAAAAAGGTTATGAAAGCAATTCCACCCAAACAAGAGAGTCCTCCGCAGAACAGTTGTTGCGCATTCTGAATATCCTCAAATTCCTCCAGATGTTGCATATTTCATTGAAAGAAAATTGTTGCCTTCAAGTGCAGTGCAGTTGGCTCTGTGGTCCCTGATAAACTCTGAATATCAGGGTTCAACATGTAGAGCTCAGTACATCATCAGTGTACAGCGCTGAGGCTTCAGCTGCTGGTCGTTCTGGTTTAGAGACGCTGATTAATCCTGAAAGTTTCAGGATGCAGGAAATGCTGATACAAGATGCAAGTCACTGAAACAACAGACGCTTGATATGCTGCTACCGTTTAGTACTCTCCAATCAAACACTCTTTCCAACCCAACTATAGATTATGTGGCCTTCATATTGCAGCACATGTTATTGAGTCTACAAGACCTGTATTGAGGTGCTCTACTATTAAACTGAAAGCTGACACTCTTCTTGTTGTCACCCTCTGCAGTGGTGAGAGGTCTGCAGTAAAAAAAAATGGTGGATGTGTTATTGAAGGCTGTGAGAGCTTGTAGCTCATTTCAATCAGCCGGTGCAACATTTAGAGAACGTCCCAGATATTGCAGCGAGATACCGCTGGCTGGGCTTGTGCTTGATTTTGATGTATAAGAAATGCAAACACGGTGTGAAGGTCAAGTGTGACGTGACAAGCAGAGAAATGGGTTGTGGTAATTTAGAAAAATTACAGATACGGCGCAACATTGATGAAGTACCTCATTGATGGCGACCCTCGCTTCAATTTGGCACCATATACTATCAATAAAAACTCATCATTAATGCGGCAAGCAAAGCTAAAAAGACTTTAATAAAAAGTGGCGTTCCAGCCTGTAAACCTCGTCTCCAAATTACTTGTGCAAGTTGATAGAATAAAACATCCTGCTACAGGAAGCTTCTACAAAAGCGATATAGAAGGCACCAGCATGATTTAATTGTCCCAGACAATTAACGCTGTGTTTTTACTATGTCAGCTTGTCCCTCCTCCACCCTTCTGATCTTGACACTCCTCCGTCAAGGTTTTAAATGTCAATATCTGACATCTGAAATAAAAAAGGTCAAGGTTTGATGGGATAACAACTGCAAATGGCTCAATATTTATTTCAATGAAGTAATTACAGCCATAATTTAAGTCCCGGAGATCAATACAATATTTGTCGTTATGTACTACACCGCGCTCTACTATGTGTGTGTTACATTGCTGCACACACAGACATTCACATAATGTGACACAGCATTTTCTCCAAGATTTCTCCAGCACTAGCAGGTCAGTAATCCGGCACCTTTCTATTTGTAATGACCTAATCTTCAGTAAAAAAGCTCTTTTGCTGACTGACACGGACTTGTGACAAAATCCAGACGTCTGTGTGCTCGTCTACTGCTGAAGTATTGAAAATGTACATCAGGGTCAAATCCCCTGCTGAATCACACAAGAGCCCTCTGTCTTTTGTTACTGATGACATATACAATTATATATGTGTGTGTGTACTCCAACTAGAGACTCCCTCAATGTGATTGTGTTTCATTTGAAACTGAATTTCCGCAAAGTTTCTGTGAAATGAAGCAGTAGAGTATTATATCACCAATATGGGAAGCTATTAGAAAAGATTGTCTTTGTATTCAAGACATGAGCAATGCATGACCCTCCTTCTGTTTGGATTTTATTCGAAAAGCTGCAAATTACTGTCTATAAGCAAGACTTTATTTTCAGAATTCTACATATTTATACCTGATTTACTGTAGGAAATGAATTGAGTTTCACTTTTGACCAGGAAACACACGACACAACTTCAAACTTGGTTTATCTGTCTGTTTGAGGTCTGTCATTGCAGCTAATTAAGTGTGAGTGGCTCAAAAAGGCAGTGTTTCATCTGAAGGGAGTTTCTCAAATCTTCAATGTTGTCATCTTGATATATCTATAGTACTTAATGTAATTTAAGAGTATCAAAAGCCAAAGAAAACTTACAAACAAAGCTGGTAGAGCTATCATCTGTGCTTTATATTTACCTCCACTCCTTAAACAATTCTCTCATTAAAAAATCACTTTTCTCACTTGACAAAAAAGTGGATCATCAAAATCTGCAAAACAAAACCAAGCAAAGTGTCTTGTTATGTGCGACCTCTGCCTGTGTTATAGTATGTAACATACAAAACTGCAGTGGATGAAAGTAACTGAGTACATTTTCTCACATACTGTTTTTAAGTACAATTTTAAGGTATTTTAAATTGAGTATTTTAATCTCATGCCACTTTCTACTTCTACTCTACTACATTTCAGAGGGAAATACTGTACTTTTTAATTTCACTATTTGACAGCTTTCGCTACTGGTTATAAGTGAAGGTGTCACTTTGGATTCTGGGTAATTGTGACGGCATTTCTTGCTATTTTCTGAATTTTACAAACCAAACAACCAACCGATTAATGGAGAAAAATAATCAGCAGATTAATCATTAGTTGCAATGAGCTCCACCTCAACCAACTACAACAGTAAAATCCTGTTTTTACGTACATTGATGCATGAGTAATAATAATTTATTCATATAATAATAGTATAACAATCACAGGGATTTTTACTTTTAACACTTAAAGTACATTTTCCTGATTATACTTACATGCTTTTACTTAAGTAACATTTTAAATGGAGGACTTTTACTTTTAACAGAGTATTTTTACAGGTTGGTATTAGTACTTTAACTTAAGTATAAGATCTAAATACTTCCTCCCGCTCCAAACCTCCAGGAAACAACAGCAGAGAAGTCAATCTACTGTAACTGAGCAGTTCAGATAAATAAGGCTTTTGACACACTTTTGCATTAAGTATCTGGCAGTATTTTACCAGGAGTCTTTTAGTGCCATCATCAGTAGTAACTCTTGTTGTGTCAGGATTTTTAACTCCCGCTGGCTGATGGCAGCTTAGTTGCTGTTGCCACAGCCATTTGTGTTTTTCAGCGCACTTTACTTCTGACACTGTACAGCAGCCAGCACTCAGATCTGCAGAGAAACAAGGCAAAGGCAATGCAGTAAACCCATTAGTTCTGTAATATCACTCCTGTGGGCTCTACACACCAAAGGGAATATCAGGAAGTATCCACGAGACAGCCTGTACTTCCCAGAGCCATCATCATCATGAACCCACTGACATTCACAAGTCAGCCACTCGCTAATGGCACGGTGAAAGTGTGTGTGTGTGTGTGTGAGAGAGAAAGAGAGAGAGCGAGAGTGTTTGACAGAGGGCAAAAGAAAGAAAAGTGAAGGAGGGAGAAACTGGAGCCGGCCACTAACTCAATAGAAGGCGAGAGAAGTCTATTTAGTTCCTCTGCAGAGGGCAGATTGCAGCAGTTAGCCGAGCTCTGTGGCAGCGCTCGACATCCTCTCTCTTTCCTGAGGGTATGGAAAGGGGATACGGGCCTCTTCGCGAAGAAGACCAAAACACTATTCGCTACAAGGGCAGATGGGTGCGAGAGAGACAGCAAATGGCTATAAAGTAGTTCCTATCACTGGATTAGGAAGGAATTGAATCAGATACCGCAGTGATGTCAGATAAGTGCAAGTGAGTCAGAGCAGGAAAACAGAGGTTTACATCGCTCGCTGTGAACAAATGAATCAAAAGTGATGTGGTTGATACCGCACGATACAGCCCTAGAGTGCTGGCTCGCAACTAAGTGCTAATATTCACCTCGCCCATGTGAAATGGATACTTCTGGAAAGTTGAGGAGAAAAAACGAAACAGCTCAACTGATGTTAAAATGGTATTGATGTGGGGAAGTCAGAGGAAACAGCCCAGACTCTATACTCTACTAACTACTTTGAGCTCTGAAAAAGAGACCATTCGACTGTTATCAGGAAATTAATTAGGTGTTATCGGTCGTCATAAGCACCATAGATTGGGGTCATTAGGTGCCTATTACGCCTACTACATTGTAAAAGTGAAAGCGAAAATTAACAGTAACACGTTCTAACACATAAAACTGATAGAAATGTTACATTTTGAACACAAACAAAAAGGCATCTGTAGGTTTAGGCAACAAACCAACATCCTTTTTTTTGGTTGAGGAAACAAAAACACAAGCCCAAAAAAAAAGAAGTTTCAAAAGTGAAAGTGAAACTTAACGCTTATGAACACAAAGAGACGTTGTTGGTTTCACACGGGATGCGAACACGGCCTCCTGGGTGAAAACCCTGTTTTGTACAGTGTGTTTTCTACATCACCTGACTTCTGCTTCTGCTCCTGTCATAATTACTACGGTCACTAGAGGTCACTGTCATGTTCGTTTATACTTTCTTTCAGTGATCTACCGTGGAAATACATGATACAACCTACTATTGGGTGTAGGAGGCCCCTATTGACCCACATCTATGGTGCTAATAGTGACTGATAACACCTATTTAATGGCCTGACAACAGTCTAATCGACTGACCTGCTCAGCACCAAACAGCACACAGACAAAGTTAGGTGAACATAGTGGAGCATTTAGCTACTAAAGACCCAAATATTTCCCTCAGGAGTTGGTAAAAACCCAAACAGAGCTAAAAGGAGCTTGAATATTGGACTTACATCCATCAAATGGACACAAACAGGGCTCCAAATAAATGCTAATGTTGCTCCGTGTGTGCAGCGGGTATGTAAATAAGCAATTGTTTGCCAACTCGTTTGCCATAGCAACTTTATATGGTGATAATGTGTCAGTGTTGTGTTTCAGGCTGTCCAGCTGTCCCCAAGTGGCCAGAAGAAATCAATGAATGCAGCTTTTAAGGCAGGGTTGGTAAAGAGACAATTTTTGTTATATTAGTTGAAATTCTCATACTATCCCGTCAGCAATCAATAAATCAAATGCTCTGACAAAAAAAAGAAAAAAAATCCGGTATTTGTGGCTGTCGCAGGACTGTAATAAACCCGTCCAATCATTTCATTCGGCCTGAATGATTGAATGGCCTGCCTGCCTGCCTGCACACACTATGCCTGTGCACTCATTGCTCGTCACGTTCCTTCTCGTCATGACCTGGCCACCTTCTTACGACACAATACAACTTTATTTCTTGCTAGATTTAGGGACTCCTGGAGCTCGTGCTGCTAGCTACTTTCATTGGAAAAGAGTTGGCAACACTGGGCTCGGTTTTTTGGTTGGATGTATGTATGTATGTACACATTACGTTGTGCATATTTCAACAAACTTTCATGAGGCATCGCTGTAGGAAAGGCACAGCAAGCAAAAAATGGAATTGTAACAGGGATAACCGATGTACAAGCAAACGAGACAGTATCCGTGTTTTAATCCTGCAAATGACCAAAATGGACTATAATTAAAGTACAATCTGCCTCAGCCTCATTTAGCCTTGTAAAAAAAGGAGTCAGCATCTTACTGTCCTGGCAGCAGATGGTGCATTGCTAACAACAGGACTGCCAAAAAGTTACATCCATCATCATCCACCACCACTTCCAGCAGCGGGAGCACCTAAAAGCCAACTTCCAGCTGGCTGCCGCCACGCATCCCTGACGGATGCTCTAGTGGGGAAGGCTTGCGGCTGGCAAACACGGAAGATGTGCAGTCAATTATGGGGATTGGAGAGGCAGGGGTAATAGGTTTTTACTGCCCAGACCAGCCTATCCCGGTAATGGGAAGGCCCAAACTGCAGCAGCGTTATTGCACGCTCGGCAGATTTGCCTGTGAAATATGGACTCGCAATGCTGCACTGGATGGATGACGGTGAATGTGTGTGTGTGTGCGTGTGTGTGAGTGTGTGTGTGTGTGTGTGTAGGTAAATGACTTCTTATTAGCTATCTAATACTGCAGATATAGTGGGAGAGCACTTTATTCCGTTGTTGCCAATTATATGAAGCCTATCAGAGTCCTGCAGAGACTGCTCATTTTATAAGAGAAAATAGATTTATGTATTATTTGAAAGGTTAAATCTGTGCAGGTCATGATATTGTAATTGCATAGTGGATAAAATAGGATATAATGAAAGCTAACAGTGCAATGTTGAGGCATTAGTAATGTCAGATATCTTTAAATCTTACAAGTAGGGACTTAACATTGAATGAAAATGTAATAGTACCCCAACAATATTGATTTACTGCTACATGTCCATGCAACCCGATCTCATGGCAAGGTGTATAAATAGCACAACATTACAACAACATTCTACGTGTCATGAGGACGCATTTTGGCCTTTTCGCGTGTCATTTGTATGCCACGCAACAAAACTACAGTAATGTCCGCATTTAGGTTTAGGCAACTAAACTACTCACTTAGGTTTAGGAAAAATGTCATGGTTGGGCTTAAAATAAGTACAGAAACTAAGTAAAATAGATACGGAAACAACGTAACATAAGTACGGATACATGTCACAAATGTCACTAAAAAACACGTCTCTAACTTACAAAACAAAACACTGGTCCCCTGGTTGTTATGTGTTTGTTGGACCCATCCACCTCAATAAGCAGTCTTTGTCACCAGCTCTGAGCGTAGCATATTTACGTGGATGCATTTACATTGCAGTCAGTATAGGCGGCATGGCGTACAAATGACACGCCAAAAGCAAGAATGGCGCTTTTATTGCACGCTTTTGCCTTGCGCATTATCGCGTCACTCACATGCCTTTTTGTGTGACCGGGCTTGTTCATGTTTTCTTTTTATTAGCATTGTTATGAAAGTAATTCATTACAGGCTAAAGTAATTTTTTATACCCAAAGTTGATGGCAAAAATAAGTCACTAAAAGTCAGATATACGCTTATGGCTACAACTTCACCTCATTGTAGTATTTTTATATTCTGGTATAGTTCAATAGGCCTGAGCTGAAATTTAAGGGATAATGTACAGCGAGCCGGTCATTGTTGTGAAATAAACCACGATAGGGCCACCCCGACGCAAAGCGGAGTCTTGCGTCACCCTGAAGGGGTTTATTTCACAACAATGACCCGCTAGCTGTACATTATCCTGCTTATTACACGGCTACTTACTTAAGAAATCAATAATTTGACAAAAAAAACGGTCCGACAGAGTCCGACATCAGAACTGCGCCCATAGCATCGGTCTGGTATAAAGAAATAACAGACCGTAGAACGCCGTAATTGACCAATCAGAATCGAGTACTCAACAAAGCCGTGTAATAATTACAGATGTTAACTCTACCACTTTGGTCCAGACTGAAATAACTGTTGAATCGGTTAACATTAAATTTGGTTTGCATATTCGTGATCCTCTGACTCTTCGCTCTCTAGCGCCATCATCAGGTCAAAATGGTCCAATACTTTAGTTTATGACTAAATACCTTCAAAGCTAATGACATCCCCATGAGCTTCAGCTGTACTGAACACATTCACGTAATGTTGTAACTGGACTCTTGTTACACATCATTTTAAAACCTTTAATGGATCCGGAGAAACCATCTCCTGACTGGTAATGAGTTCTTCCTTTTCCTGTATCAACCTGATACCTATTTAGTGATAGATGTGTTTGCCCCCAGCCAGCACTTTGTAGATGTACTGTATAATGATAATCTCATTTCATTTTGACAAAACACATCACTAATAGCAGCATGTTGTGTGCTGCGCTACTTGAATTTAATTGTGCAACTTGACTCTGGATTATCTAAATAAACAGTGTTTCCGTTGTGCTAAATGGAATCAGGCATGCACCATTATGGCCTCGTTGTTTTGTGGTGCTAACACTTAGCTTAGCTAGCTTCTTTGAACTGTGTTTCCGGTTCACAAGCTAACCGAGATATAAATACAATAAACATTTATGAGCTGCAGCAGCAGCTAGAAAGCATTTTATATCTCGGTGCCATCACAGGTCTGACAGATTTGATCATCTGACCGCATTGAGTGGTTTGCAATTTTAATGGAGATTCGAGTGTAACAAGACAGACTAAAAGCTCTGCTTAGTAGCGGCCCCTAGAGGCCGCGGCGCTCCTTACACCCAACCAGACCAAAGTGGTTTAAACCAACAGCCTTGTCCTCTCTCTTTTAAAAATGGCTACAATTACTAAATCATAAATAACCCTCAACCTAGACTTTTGAAAAACTTTTTTAAAAGTTTCTAATTTAAAAAGTAAAATACGTACCGAAATTGGGAATATACTTTAAAGAGAGCCACATACGAGTGAACGGAAATGAACGTTTTATAGGAAATAAGGGGCATAAATGCAAATAAACTATTTTAATTTGATAAAAATTGCAGACATAACTACACACCTGCTCCTGGTTGTACGCTGTCCCTCTCTAGCAGGCTGCTGCTGGCTCTTCATTATTCATGACGAGAGAGAAAGGGAGCACTTACTAGCCTCCACCTTCGTCTGCTGAACACATGAACTACAGAGAGAGAGAGAGTAGCATATGTGCGTGTGTGTGTGTGTGTGTGTGTGTGTGTGTGTGTGTGTGTGTGTGTGTGCGTGTATGTGGGAGTGTACACTGGTAGCACAATGCACACTGGACAAGACACTTTGAGGGTAGAATTTCCCATTCAGAAAACAAATATGACCGGCTTACTCTCACTGTAAATCAATATAGACATTCACCAGCCGAGCGAAAGGTACCTCCCACTGACCACACAAACACACACACACACACACAAACACACACACACACACTCACTAAATCTCTTGCAGCCCCCGACACTAACATCAAACAATGCAGGGTGTGTAAAACAAGGTTGCATTGCTGACATATAAGCCTATCATTATTTTTTTTCTTGTCCTTTTTATGTTGGATGGAAAATATGATCATATTTTTAAACCTACCTTCATTAATGTTTTCTCTCTAAGCTACATAGACGGCGTTTTGTGAAAGGGGCTTCCATTGATTTAAGGTGCTGAGGTTGCTTTTCTCTGTGATGTGAGTCCGGATCAATACGGGCTCCACTGGGATGGTGTTTGCACCATAGCTTCACATCGCAGTCCTGGAAGTGAGAAGCCGAAGTGCGTTCCTCTGTGTGTGTGTGAGTGTGAGAGAAAAGATCTCTTATTTTACTGTGAGGAGCCCCAGATTGACACAAGCATTGATTTAGCTTTTGTGGCTTAAGTCATGTTGAAAATAGCCAATTTGAAAGTTTTGGGATTTTAATCAGGTTTTATACCCCTCCAATTATTCTTTTTGTCAACTAAATGTCTTTCAAATGCATTATTATGCTTTGGACGTAATGTGAATTAAAGCCTATATTGAATAAATTATATTACCTAAATTGAATAAACTGAACTAACAAAAGCAAACCATCTTACATCTGGAATTCAAGGAAAATCTCACCCTTAAACAAGCAGTTAAGATCATATTTTGGGTATGCTTCTTAAATAAATAAAAGTATTAATATTCCCATAAGAAATGTTTCAAATATCAGGCTACATTCTGTATGTTTTACAATCAAACAGGCTGTTTACACACAGTTTTAAATGATATACCATATATACTGTTTTCACAAACAGAAAAAAACAGATTGCAATATCAGAGTGCTTATTTAAAAGTAGTTCCCTGACCAGCAACACCTGATTCAGTGGAACACCCCGGTGTTGCACTGTCCCCTCCCATCGGCACCAAGCGCACTGTGGGATCTGACTACACCCGAGACAGCCTGGAGACAGAGAAGCTCATGGGAGTGAGAGGATGAAGTAACTAGGAGGAGATCAGGGAGGATGGAGGGAGGGAGCGCTCTCTATTTCTCTCTGCAGTGTAATCTTATCTTATTCTGAGGCAACCCCTACTCTGCACCCTCAGTACTGACTAAAGACCGACAATATATTGTGATTTAAAATACATTATTATGGTAAAAAGAATAAAGTAAATAAAATTTAAAAAGAATAAAGAATGAAAAAATAAAAATTTGTGTTTTTATCATGATGAACTAGTAAATTTCGGGCATTTTTTTCCCCAATGAACTAAGGTTTCACCTTGTCTTCCCTCCATGAAACATCCTTTCTAATTACATATCTCTCTGTTTCGTCTTTGGTACGATTTTTCCCGCAATGGTTTTAAAGGTGCAGCGTGTAGGATCTGAAACTGAAACTTCTCCCGTGTTTTATGCATATAGGACAACTGCGATGGCGGACGTGAAAATGTGAATGGACCTCTCTAGAGCTGTCATAAGAGTAGTGTAGGTTATTTGGAGAATAGCAGAGCCAGTGTGTGTGTGTACGTGGGAAGTGAGCGGTGAAGCAAGAGAGAGAGAGCGGCGGCGAATGTGAGTGAGTAACAAGTGAGCTAGTGGATCAGAAGATAGAGTTAGTTTAGCTTTGAGAATATTAAGTGAATGTATAGTGAAAGTTACAGTTTGTGCAGAAATAAATGCTGCAGCTCCTCAAGACCAACAGAGGTTTCCTGTGTTTTGTTTTACCGGTGGCTGAAAGGAGTGACGCTCTTGACCGAGTAACGTTATCGACTCCAGCCCAAGCAGGAAAAGTTAACACAGTGGTTTGTCCTTTTGGGGCTACTGTAGAAACATGCCGGCTGCGTGAAGAGGACCCGCTCCGTATGTCGATATAAACGGCTCATTCTAAGGCAATGAAAACACAATTTCTATTTTCAGCTGACTATACACTAAAGAAAACATACTTATTAATATTATAGTACATTTCTGCCAATAGATCACCCCAATTTTTACATACTGTTCCTTTAAATTAATGATACATTCACTGAGGGTAAATATAGGAGGTAAATTAATAGACAACAACATCTTTTATACTGCTGAACTTGCTTTAATAGGCCATATTTTGTTCTTAAAATGGATAGGGATAGTAATTATTCCTTTTAATACCGCATTATCTTTATGGGGAAAAGCACCCTACAGAAATATAGTGGTGTAATTTAATATAGATGAGAGGAGTGAGAGGTCCATTTCCTGCTGTACTGCACACACACAGCCTCCAGATTAAAGACTCATTCAGCACCACGGACAGCTCCTACAGCTTTCAGCAGGCTTTAAACGTGAAAGATGGTGCCATCACAAATTGCACGAGAGGTTTGAATTTAAAACTCAAGCTTTCTTACGTGTGATCTCTCCCCCTTCTGTCTTTACTCTTTTTCAACACAGAGAATGAGTGACACTTGTCTAATACTGTTTTCCCCCGGAGTCTGACCTCCAAACAGTCTCAGCATGGACCCAAAAAGTAGTTAAAACCACCCCACAGGGATGCTGACACAAGCAAGCTGGTATTGTGTACATGGGCCAAGTAGTGAGTGGACGGACCACTGCATCACTTGATTTCACTGTTTGGTTCTTGGAAGCATTCCTGGACAGTTGTAACCTCCTGGCATGGTGCATCATCTCATTAAAAGATGACAGACGCTGGTCAGTTGTCCTGTAGCATTCAAATGTTCGTCATAAAAGGTGCTCAGTGAGCACCATGCAAACGTAATCAACACCATCACACCACCACGAGACTGCAGTGTTTTCACTCTGCATGATGGATGCAGAGTGAGACAGCAGGAAGTGGAATTCATCATTTTCCAACTCTCCAGTGTGCGATGTTGTTCCTTTCCTCAGTACAACCTGTAATTGTTGTTCAGCGCTGATAGAAACATAACTCTGTTTGGCCATTAGCTGTCATACCACATTTGTGTTAAGGTGGAACAGGTTATGCATTCTTATTATTATATTAATATGGGTTTTTTTCAGCACTGATGCTGCGCTGATGCTCTGCACACTTCCTTCCTGTTGGCCTATTTTAATCTCTAACCTGACACCTAGTCTCATGATGAATCACGTTTTCTTCCTGTCTATTGTATCGCATATCATTCGAACAGTTTGTGTCTTCAAATCCAAAAGGGATCGTACTTCTCTTGACCTCAGTCCATCTATATGTTTCTCATTGTCAACAAATCACATTAAATGACCAAAACCAACTAAACTATATAGCAGTCCGTCTTTCATACTTTCAGACTTTCCCATCCTGTCTGTGGCACTCATTTTTAAAAACAGGTCACTAACTTAAACTGTATATAAGAAGTGGACGTCGTCACCGTGACGTCACCCATTGGTTTGTAGACTACCGTTTTGAAGCCTCGAGTTCGGCTTTTTGGCCGTCATCATCTTGTTTTTTTGCAAACAAAGGTGACGAGAGGGTGGATTTAAGTACAACCGAATGCTGAATAAGACATTTATAGGCAACCAAAAATGTAACAATTAACTTTCATGAACTGAAAACACACTGTGAAAGTCCCAGACCGGACAACGCCGTAGTAGCAACCTGTCAATAACAAGGTAGCCACGCCCTAAAGCATACCCTGCTTTATGGTCTATTTGACTCTAAATGGGACCATAATTTACTAAATGAACATCATGCTGTATTGAAGAAGACTTGAAACTAGTGATTGAGACCATAAACTTTGTGTTTACAATGTTTACTGAGGTAATAAATCAAGTGAGAAGTAGGCTCATTTTCTCATAGACTTCTATACAATCATACTTCTTTTTGCAACCAGAGGAGTCGCCCCCTGCTGGCTATTAGAAAGAATGCAAGTTTAAGGCACTTCCTCATTGGCTTCACTTTTCAGACCCGGAGTTTGCCCACTAGTCATTAATCACTGTATATTTTTATTTTCTAGAAAGGCTCAATAATTTCCTAAAACAGCTGAGCACTGTAGTTTTTAACAAATGTTACTCAAACAGGAGTAAATAGTTGAGGATTATTTTCAACCACAGATGAATACACATTTGGTAAACTAGTATTTATGGATGGGTATGACTCAAAACGAACTACAGCTCCCATGTCCATCGTAATAAAGGAACATGTCGTCCAGTGCAGACAACAGTGGAGGTCATCTATATATCAGGTTTGGCTAAACAGCTAATACCTGTTAGTGGGATCAATTTATTGTTGTTTTGGTCTCTTCATGGGATTTGTCTACAATGTCGTGTTGAAAAGTACACTCTTTCAGTAGTAGAGGTAGAAATATCTTCAGTAACATATCTATATAAAAGGAAAGCAATGCACAGGGGATTGAGGATTCCCATCCATCATCCGTCACACACACACACTCATAAATCATCCTGTCTCTATATTTGCAGCATACATAAAGCAATATACATACAACATCAAGTTGATCTACAGCCCCGTCACACCGCGGCGCTCTCCTACTCTAATCCAATTGGCTCTGCAAGTCACATCCTTCCATCAATCCCAATCTGCCAATCTGAAAAAAGACAATTTTGCCATTCACAGCTGGGAATAAATTATTGCTGCCGTTTTACTTTAAGGGGCTCTACGGCCCCCAGTAGACGACATTACTTTACTATATGTGTGTCGTTTCCCCTTTAAAATAACTCGGCTGTGGATTAATGGAAAACCACCTGATAAATATTTTAAAGTGTAACTCTCAGAGCTGCTTGTACTGCTGAGGGAACTTTCTCTGTGTTATGTATGTATGAGGGACTCCAAACTGTACATCCTGTTACTTTTATGTTGAACTAGGGTTACTAGTGATTCAGATTTCTTCTGAATGCTTCTCTCACATTTTCACTGTTTGTCACAGAAATATTAAAGTCCTCTTTGTTGCTGGAGGCTTTTATCAATGAATTGAATTTTACTTATTGAGAGTCACTGTGGATAAGTGAAACGTGAATGTCAGAACTGTCCACAGACTCAACTGAAAAACATAGATATGGTGAGGCAGCAAGAGGAGTATGGTATGTTTTGTCTTTTTGCTACTTTGTTTTTATTTTACATTATACTTGTATAGTAAACGGATCTTTCAATGACATCTGTAATGGGTTACGTCTCATAGGCATGTATATGTAGTCCATTTTTTCTACTATTTTACATATTGATCATATCGTAGTTAGGAACAGTGTGTAACATTTAGGAGGATCTATTAGCAGAAATGGAATATAATATTAAAAAGTATGTTTTCTTTAGTGTATAATCTCCTGAAAATAAGAATCGTTGCATTTTTGTTATCTTAGAATGAGCCGTTTATATCTACATAGGGAGCGGATCCTCTTCACGAAGTCCACCATATTGCACCACCATGTTTCTAAAGTAGCCCAGAACGGACAAACCAAACACTGTGAACTTTTCCTGTTTGGGCCGGAGTCGATAACGTCACTCGCGACCGTTGCCGCCGCTCTCTCTTTCTTGCTTCACCACTCACTTCCTGCATACACACACACTCTAAGCACTCTACTCTTATAACAACTGGCTCTAAAGAGGACCATTCGTGTTTTCTCGCGTTGGCCACCGTGGCAATCCTACATCCTACGCCAGATCCTATACACTGTTCCTTTACGGTGGATTTCAATTTCTCAATTTAATTCGTTGACAATTGCAGTCCTTTGTTGGATGTTTTGGCTGCAGCTGTTTCACTGTGATGGCTTTCTAGCAAATAAGAGTATTTTAAGCAGATATTCATCCTGAGCCATGAGTTCATCTGGGAATTTGCCGATGTATAATGTGACAAAAGAGCAATACATTTCTATTACAAAATGTTGTATTTCTTTAACGACCTCTTGCCAATTTTAATTTTAAAAAACAGTTGTTTTTGGAGTCAGAAAATATCATAATATGATCTTCTAACAGGACTCTTTCCAGGACCTTGAGTTAGTAGTCTTAGTCTGGCTTTCCCATACATCATAATAAAAAAAAATAAAAAAATCATGCACTATTCAATGCCCCTGGCATCTCAACTCCCCGATAACAACCAACTACATGTTGGACAGAGGCCTATTAGTTTTTCCCAATGGAGGAGAAAAAGTGTTCACACCTGAGGAGATATTTACAATGACACCAGTCTCTGCTCAGTCCAGGCTGTTACTTATGACCTCCCAGGTACGTCTTTCTTCTGTTATTTACAACGTAGGACGGCCCTTAGGGCTTATGGAGTCCCGCGGGATCAGCCATTAAAACAACACCCATTTCACAAACTACTCATCACTGATAGAGGAACCTGCAGAGGCTTTGTCTCTGTTTTTTATACTTGAGACCTCTTATAAAGACCTTCCCTTAGATCGACTTTGGCGAAAAGATGTCCCAGAATTGAGATTCTGATTGGGATTCGGTCTTGGTTAATGTTCTGTTGGCCTGTCATAAACACGATCACTAACAAATCCACCTGAACTATGCTCATAGAATTGACCTTGCTCCCAGAAGGCTACACTTGATGGGTCTCCTTTGCACTTTGATTAAAACAAATATAATAATAATTGTCTTCAGATATCTACAGTGCCAGTGGAATATATACATTAAATAAAGTAACTTATTAGTGATTTATCATCTCTTTAATTAGAATATAACAACCTTTCTAATCTTAAAATTTGAGCAAAAAAAAAGGGAGTAATATGGCCACTCCTCTCTCTGCAGTATGGTTTGGTTTACAATTATTATAACATCTTATATATCTATGCTTTGCTTAACATTACCATTCAAATGTTCCTCTTGTGCTCTTGTGTCTCCAGTCCAGAAACAGCCTCCAGGTGGGGGACATCGACGGGGCCAGGAGGCTGGGTCGACTGGCTCGTCTGCTCAGCATCGTCTCCATCTTCCTCGGCGTTGTCATCATCGTAGTCTACGTCTCCGTTTCAGGTACAGAGAGGACAAGGAGGACGGATTTCAAAACACAATGATAGCTAGTTTTAATGTTTGTGATAATGACTCACATTTACATACAGTACTTGGCGAAGACTCAATGACGCAGTGCAAAACATTCATTTTATGATTGCAGTATACAGTAGCTTGTGAATATGCAAAGGGATATCACTTGAAAATGATGTGTGGTGTGTGTGTGTGTGTGTGTGTGTGGGTGTGTACGTGTCCACTTACATGCACACACACACACACACACACACACACACACAGGGCTTCAACAACAAGTGTTCAACAACAAAGACTGCATTACGATTACAGGGTGATATATGACACTACCACACAAGCATGAGATGTGTGTTTTTCTGTCTTAACTCAGCACATTTCCAAGCCTTGTGTGTGTGTGTGTGTGTGTGTGTGTGTGTGTGTGTGTGTGGATTGATTTAGCACTGCAGCTATCGTAGTGGGCTGACTGTGCAGCAAGGGCGGCTAAGATACTGCTCAAAGCCTTCGACACTTGAGCTGCACCAGTCAAAGTAATGAATTTGATGAAGCTGTCTTTGTGTCTGACCTGACTTTCTCTGACGATGCCACGCTTCTCCTCTTCTTTCCGTTGCAGTTACCAGTAGACACTGAGGACCTGAGGGGAAGAAACGCACCGTGAAAGCCAAACCACGGATGCAACAAGCCCATTCCAAAACAAAAAAAAAAAGAAATACAATTCCTATCTTTATGCCATATTTTAATTACATCATGACAGACCTCAGAAAGCAAAAAAAAAAGGCAACTCATGAGAGTAGGTACTGCAGCAGGTAAACACATAAATACATGAGATGCATGCATTAGAATCCAGTAACATTTGCTTGACAAAAATAACCAAAAACCTGATGTAAAATTAGGTTAAAACAGACGAAAAAGAAAATGCAGAAATGTATGTGGGACTCATGAATGTTTCTTTTTGGAATAATGGACTTCTTAAAACGAAGAGGACGTGTGAGGAGAGAGTGAACGATAGACGTTTTCTATGTCGTTGAAAAACACATCCTGAGTTTGGGCTTCAAACTTCGGACCGCTGCATATAATCCACATATATTCCTTACTGAACCTCTTGCATTCAAAAGCATATACAGCTACAAATATATTTGAAATATGGATATATGAATATATATATAGATGTACATTTTATAAAAATGTTTGTATGCCAAGTGGTGCTGGGTTTGTTAAGACTGTCACGATGGCTGCTTCGTCAGCATTTGGATTATCAGTGGAAAATTCAAAGGTTTGTGAAAAAGGGGGCAGGGAACACATTTTTAATTTTTGTTATTTATTATCATTTTTTTGATCTAAGAAAAAAAAAAATTGAGACCAACTGCATGCCTGAATGTAGATAACCAAAATTCTGCCTTCGTTTTGACTGTTATTAGTTGTCTCTTTTCTTATTAAGGAGTCGGAGAGGCGAACAGGTTTGCACATGGAAGAGTGATTTGTGTACATTATTTGAGTCCAGCCACCGCACTGATCTCCAACACCCCTCCTTTATGTCTCCAACATGAACCTTGCCTTGCTCTGGCAGAGACTGAAACGCATGCCAAACCTCCCAAATTCCTTCTTTTCCTTTCACACCCTCCAATTCTTTACCACAAAACTTGATTTAGTGGCTGTTGTCCTTCATCTTGTACCCTTAAACTCCATTTTACATATTATCTTTCTACACCAGTAGCTCCCCATTTTCCATTCTTACATTGTTATACATTGACTGTTAAATGCCATTGTTTCACTGAATGTTTTTTCTGCTCCTTGTATTGGTATGAAATGTATTTATATGGGAAAATATATATGCAATATGTACGCATGCTATGGGCCAAACAGGCTTACACACATTTATTTATTTTTTTTGTAAAGGAACAGGCCTACGAGTTTGACTGAGTAACAACAAATAGCATTTAAAGAACCTTTTCTTTGAAACCCAAGCACGACAGATTGTCTGTATTCGTCACTTTATCAGAGAGAAGTCACTGTATTACAGTAAGTTCCCCTGTGGCTACACACGACTGTTGTATTGACACATTACAGGCTTATGCTACAAGCACAGGTAACATCACTGTAAGACCATGTAGCATTATTTAAATCTATGTTTTTCTTTCCACATTAATACTTCATTTTTTTTATCTTGTGCAATTTAAATCAGGAATCATTTGGACAAAGTGATAAAACGTTTGTTTGTTTAAGGGCTCATACAACACAAGCTAATTTTGACTGATGAGGGATGAAATGCATCCAGCTGAAGAGATTCTACCAAGTACTAAACTGAACGTCATCAATGTGAAGCTGAACAACCAGTCTTTAAATTATTAATACTATAATGCACAATGTCTAGTGTGACATGGGCTTTTTTCAAATCCATTCCAGTTCATAGCTGTACATAAAAATCACAATCTTTATCCAAACATCTGAAAGCAGCAAAATCCAAAGATTCCCCATGTTTACTACCAAGCTAAATTTCTGTAGATCACACGAAGTGTAATTCACTGCTCTAGTGTTACTCTCTAACATACAAAGTTTTCATCGCTGAAACTGGTGTTCAAGAGCCAACTGTCTAGCCTATAAGCTCTGCTCTGTCCGTAAAACAGTTTCATTTCATTCGGATATATTACTGTGTTTCTTTTCCAGTATACTGTATGTGCCAGTTTTCATCTCTGTGGTGTACACTTTGCATGTTTGGAATAAATGTTACCATGCATGGTCCAAGTTTTTGCCTTTTGATAATACTGTTTATGAGGAGTTGTGTGTTGACAGCCAGAAATGAGTTCAGAAGACTTAAGGTACAGTGTGTAGGATTTGGTGGCATCTAGTGGCGTGGTTGCAGATTGCAACCAACTGAGTACCCCCTCCACTCACTCCGTTTGCCTCGCTCAGAGGCCATCCCTACCATAATAACACTACTTTAGGAGCAACAGAAGTCAAACAGCTGCTGGCGGTACCACGGTTTTGCACTCTGCGGCTCACGCTACCACAGTTTCACAAGCGTGTCAGAGAACTACAGTGGCCTACTTTAGCATTTTAGCATGCTAACATTTACTAATTAGCAATAAACACAAAGTGCAGCTGAGGCTAATGGGAAGAGTAGAGTGCAAAACCGTGGTACGGCCAGCCATCGTCTGAATTTCGTTGCTCCTGAAGTAGTGTTATTAAGGTTTAGGATGGCCTCTGGGACATTTTCTCATAAATTTGCCACTTTAATATCAGAGTATTTTTCTTGTAAATTTACCACTTAAATCTCGTATAACCTTTAAATCATGTAAGCAAAATTTCTTTCACTTACCTCACATACGTGCAGTTGGATGGACACAATAACCGCCTCACCTGTACAGTGTAATAGAACACAGTTGTATATCTGTGAATGTAGTATTTATGTGCAATGTTCACTTTTTAATGAGACTGAATCACAGGTTCAGCTCTGCAGTGCTGTTGTATTGGATTGCACTAGGTCTATAATATACAGCTCTTGCTTTTATTACACCTGAACCCTCCATACAGCAGGTCCTGATACACAGTTATGCCCCGGGGCACCCAAACACCGTTAATCATGGCTGCCACAGCGGTGGGTTATTGATGGCTCTGGGGGGAAAAAGAGGAAAATTAAGAATTCATTCCAGATTTTGCACTTTTAAAGCCGGCTCCCCACACCTACACACTCTGATGCAATCCTTACAACACCACAATCCTGAAACTAACAAAAAAAACCTGCATCCTTTCTTTCATCATTGAAGGTAAGGGCCGAAACTCAAAAAAGGCTTTTAACCCAACAATAAACATCTGCAGAGAAAAGGGATTTTGTGTCATCAGATGAGTGTAGCATCCCTGATGTTTTGTTTTGCTTAATATAGCCGTCTGGTTTCCACACACAGACAGAAGACCAGACTTGTATCTTAGTTCAGCAGACTTTGTGCTCGTCAGAAGTTACTGTAGCGCGACCCTTCTAACCGAGAGGATCTGGCACTTAGTTCTGCTTGGGTGGCGTTCAGTTTGAGTGGATGAAAAATTCAAGAGCTCAACGCATCGAGGGCGTGTACACGTCTGGACCAAATTTAGACTTCACTCCTAAAAGGAAATGAGATATTCATGGGAGGATGGCAACTCTCGTCTGGCTACTCATTCTTTGCGAGGAAGGCATCAAACAGAAGGAATGAGGACAGAGAAAACTAATTTATCCTCTTCAGTCCATTGAAGTGAGCCTAATGCTGTGAGACAAAAACACATTGATGTTTCTCACACATTCCTACACCCCCACCAACAACGTCAGACTTTAATCTATCATCCCCTTCTCTGATGAACGCTTTAGCTCCTGCCTTCAAACGCACATGTCACTTTGTGTTTCAGGTGGCGTGAAATCAAATAGAGGTTCATGGGCTCTGCCAGGCACACTATACGAGCAGAATGGTTAACTCCTTTAACAGCCCATCATCAAAGCAGTACGTTTCCATCTATAGAAACGTAGACGTATAGTGCACTAAAGGCAACAGAACTGGCTGGTTTGGTGTTGAAGACATTGGCACTCTTTAAAGAGTGACAATGTCTTCATGCACATGAATCTGTCTTGGCTGCCATTATGTGACCTCATCAACTCTCAAGTCAGTAGAAGTAATGAAGCCTCTTGGATCAGTAACCAAACCAAAAGAAATGCAAACTGAAAAACAAAAGAGTGCAGCTGCCTTTTACCTTATGGTTTTATATACTTTTATTACACAGCCTTGAGGAATACTCAATCCTGATTGGTCAGTCACGACATTCTACAGTCCGTTATTTCTTTATAGCAGACTGTTGCTATGTATAACAGACTGTTGCTATGGATGCAGTTCTGATCTCGGACCATTTTTGTGCCAAATTATTGATTTCTTAAGTAAGTAATAAGTGTAATAAGCAGGATAATGTACAGCGAGCCGTTCATTGTTGCAAAATCCATTTTGTGTCGGGGTCCTTCATCGCCCTGTCTGGGTTTATTTTCCAACCATGACTGGCTCGCTGTACATTATCCCTTACATATTTTAGTTGATTAATCAATTAATCATTTGCTCTATAAAATAAAAAGTGAAAAATGTCCATCATGATTGTTTTCTCTAACCAGCAGTCCAAAATCCAAAGATATTTACTTTACTGTATTTTAAAACAAAGACAGAAAATGTTTACATTTTAGAGGCTGTTTGAAATTTTTGTTTGAAAAATTACTTTAAAGGTGCTAAATTTAAAATTGGGAGCATTTCTATTGCCTCCACATGGCTCTAAACCTGGCGACGGCTGAGCCGGTGACTCGCAGCTAACAGTGAAAACAACGGCAACAGTGCTGACAGAGCTAACAGTGTTTACCTGGGGGGGGGGGGGGGGGGGGGAACCGGAGGATCTGCGCTACGCTTCTGTGATGTCGCAATCGGTCGGGACGGCGTTATCAGTTGTAACCGACATAGCGCTCACATGCACTAAAAGGCCTGGTTATGTAAACAAAGCACAGAGAAGCTCAGATTACAACACACACAGAGGGAGAGTGGCTTCATTCTCTGCTCAGGTAGAGATTACTCCTCTATATCTTTACATTAAAAAAATAGTTGTTTTCCGCTATATTAATGTTCTGGATATATGTATAGAGAACTTTCATTAATTAATTAACAATTAATCAACCATCAAATTATTTGCAGATTCATTTTTCTGTTTAATGGTCACATTGATTAATTCAGCTCTAGATGTAAATTCAGTGAGCTCTGAGTGGTGGTCCAGGAGGAAGCACTGACCATGAACCACAACGTCCATGGTTCAAGTCCAGCCAGGGAATATGTATGCATAAAAAATATGTATTTATTTTTAAAATATGGAAATGTAGCAAAAATAATATTTTACGTATTTTTAATGATTATTTTTTATAATCTTTCATGAGCCCTGCTGTAGCATCCTTGTAGCTAAAGTTAAAAATGAGAAGGCCTAACACACTTTTCAGTAGAGTTCACATCATATATTTTGAAAAATAAAATGTTTGAAATGTTTAGTATCTAGTAGTGTCACACACTGTTTTACACATAATGAAATGAATAATTTATTAATTCACATTTTACAGCCCACAATGAACTAACCATCTCACTTCATCAATTAAAAAGGACCCTTCAACTAAAAATACTTCCACCTGTGGAAAAACAATTATCTTCAGTCTCTTCACACTTTCCTCAGTTTCTCTCATAGTCAGATATCAATATAATTAAAATCTAGTCTTATTTGTACTTTTGGTCTCCATTCACTTGTTGGCAGCCCTCCATCTGTCCCACTGCTAAATACAAGTTCAGTAGTTCATGTTGGCCAAATCTGTTCACGTCCCAGATCTGGACCAACTGAATGTCCTTCTGCTCAGGAGCCTCCAGGGTCCTCCAATCACTGAGTTCAGTCTCCCGGGGGTTACAAAGAGCAAATCGATCCTGCTCCTTTAAAAGGTTTTCACCACCAGGTCTGGCCTTCAGTGAAAAGCATAGAGCAGGAGGAGGATGGTGCAGACGCCGATCACTGCGCCGAGGATGAGAGAGTCCCTTCTCTTCCGCAGGTTGATTCGCTGGATGAGATTGTTGATGGTTGGGAAACGATCTGGGAGAATCAGTAGTTAAAGAAGACATCTTACATTGGACAGCAGGCATGGATCAAACACTGTTGATGCCATGCAGAAATCTACACAAGTGTGAAATATTGAAGATCTCAGGACCACTCAAACAGAAGGATTACGACTGGGATTTAAAAGGCAATTACTAAAGCAAACCCCTTTCCCACTGGACAAAAAAAACACTAACACCCACTAACATCTAGCTTTTGTCTTTAGAGGGAAAGGTTACAATCGGCATTTATTCCCGAGACAAATGACTGCAGTAGTCACGGGTATTTATCGGCTCCAGCTCCGATCAGCAGTGATGGAATTTCCGCCCCTTTTCCCGTGCGATGCTATGTGACGCACGTTGAAGTGATCATATAATGAATAAAATCAACAGGGATTTGGACAATTATTATAATTCATTAACGTACAAAACATACAACTAATATGCTCTCCTTAAAGCCACCAGACTCCAGTCAGACAAAAGTAATTTTACCTCACTGATCATCGAAAAACAAACTTCATTCAAACTCAACAGAAACAAAATAAAACTCATCCAGACCGTCTTTGTTAGTCTTTCCACTGTTCCGACAATCACCAACTCTGGTTTGAGACTTTGAAAGAGAGACTGAATACTGTTGTACATTTTCTACTTCAATAAAATAACAAACAAAAAAACAAAAAATAATACTAATAATACTAATAATACTAATAATACTAATAATACTAATAATAATAATAATAATAAAAACTAAACGCTGCTTCCGGTGCCGGCCAGTGCGTCCGTGGCGTCGAACGTGACACACCAGCCAAAAAAAAACAGAAAGGCCAGTGCAACGGCAGACCATACTCACAGTGGGAAAGAAGTCTATTGCCTATTTTTAGTAGGTTTTCCTGGGTTTAAAAAACCTGCATATACACGCAACTTCTGGTGGGAAAAGGGTATAATAGTCAAGACAGCAACTGCTGTTAATTATTAATAATTTGAATCTGGGTTGGTTTGGAGACTTGATTAATGCTGACATTGTAAAGAAGCTGACATAAACTAACAATGTGGATAAATAACTGCCCTTCTCAACCTGCTGTAGCTCTTTACTCAGACCTTCTTCCATTATTTGGCCTCTTTAAAAATGAAAGGATAATTTGGGTGAATGGCCCAGCCACTACTTGGTACATCCCTATAAATCTTGATAACAAAGTCCGTCACAGAAAAGCAATATATGAGCATTGATTTCTGAAGGACCAGTAGTGATTTCATACCAGGAACCCTTCAGCTTCCACACACACACACACACACACACACACACACACAACCATGCACATATGCATCATAAAGGATACTGGCCAGCGTGTTGACCCTGCTCTGTATGGATTTCAGGAAGCCCCGTTGGGAGGTCATGTTCTCCTTGGTCGCCATGGCAATACTACAGAGACGAGAGAGAGAAATGAGTTGAGAAGCGACAATATGCTACAATATATGGTTGCAGTCATTAGTACTGTAAGTGAGTCCACATATGATTAGAAATTCAATTCCACCAGGGGATGTTTTTTTTTGGAGCAATGAGCATCCGGTTGAGAGGATGAGAGGTGGTGCAGTTTAGAGCTACAGTCTGCCAAGGAGGACAACAGAACTACTTGAAATTAGGGCTGACCCGAATGCTTGGAAGCTTCAACAATTGCCATCTAATAAAAATCCATGCACGCTTAACAGTATAGGATATGAAACTACATGGGACTGTGAAACAGTTTGCAAATTTTGATATCCTCCTGAGCAATAATAATATTTAAAGACTATCCGACTGTAGGCGGGTCCATGCTACAAGGAAGGGAGTCATTCTGGGTTGAAACATGAGTCGTCCTATCAGGTTCTCCTTCAGCTTTACAGTATGTGTGTGTGAGACGCCTTGTCTTGGAGAATGAAGGTATAGAATTGCTGTGATATTGTAGCTCTCTTGCTCTCCAAACTTGGGCCTCAGCAACTTTCAGTGCAGGGAAAGTGCAGCTGGGCAGTTGGCAGGAAAGTTTCAGGCTCTGTGTTTGCCCTCTGTGGCATCTGTTACACACAATAATCAATGGCTGCTCTGCTACGTTTGAGCCCATGTTTGAGCAACTTCACTGTGGGAGAATTTGACTAAAAGGAATCAGCACCCCATTACCAGCCGACAAAGAAAAATACAGACTTCAGTATGGTGTGAATATGCTCAAGAAAACAGGTGCATTATGTAACTCTTGAAGAGCAGGGTGACAACCAGTGAGCAGAGCACTGGCCACCGGGGACAAACTGCTCCTATCCCGGAGTGACAAAGCCCCAAAGGAGGCAGGTCAAAACAAAGTAAATGAAATCACTGCGTTGTTTACTCTCGGCTGGCAGCGCTGATGAGCAGCAGAGGGGGGGGAGGGGTGGGGTCATGGCATCTCCTGACAGTCCGCAGTCTTGGCCTGGAGCAGTGTTTTGGGGATCGTGTTCTCCTCAGTCAGGAAGAAGCACTCTGCTGACTCCAGTAGCCTCGACAAACCTTTATCTCAATGTTAACCAGCTCATGAGAATCAGAGCTGGAGGATAAAGATTCCCTTCACACACACACACACTTTGTACAGTTAATTTTATTCATATAACCCCAAATCATAAAATCAATAATCTGCCTCAGGGGGCTTTACAATCTATGCAACATACGACACCCCTCTGTCTGAAGAACAAAGACCCATTCAGATAGGAAAAACTCTGCAGAAAATAACCTCTAACACGGGGAAAACACTTTTCTTAAAGTTACTCTGTATAAAAGCACAACTCAGCATTTGTTTTCAAGGTTGTTTTTTGTTATGATATGCACCACAGGGAAATGGAAATTAGGGTCCGAGTTGTCAAAGAGGTCATCACCGGTGCTGGAAATTAACCTTTTTGTCCAGCTGCCACTGTGGCATTGGATTAAAAAATCTACCAGCCACTCAATAGATTACCGTTGTTTTTTTGGCTGGTAAGTAGCCTAAAGCAAATCCATCAGCCACTTGCATATTTTACCAGCATTTGGCTGGTGGCTGGTGCTAATTTCCAACCCTGGTTACCACAGGAATAGACACTCCACAGATATTAAAGGTAACTTGAATAAACAGGACAGGAAGCGAGTCCAAAGAAAACCTTTTAACTGGTATACCATTCAAAATGCAGATACAGAGTAGATAGATGTATGGATTATCATTTAGCTATGATTTTAGATGAGACCTAATCTGTAGTCTAATGTAAATCATAATTTACAACAGTATCAACAAATATGGCGTGTTTAATTCTGCACTTCAGATTGTACACATATACACAACATCCAGCCTCAACAACTTTAATGCTCTATATTTTATTCCCTTGAGTTTATTACATTCATTTTAGAGTGCAATAAGATCAGCTGTGCAGCAATATCAACAATTACTGCATTAATCTTTGGGGGATTTAGCCCTATCCGCACAGGATTAGTATTACCTGGGGACCTCTAGTGTTTTGTAATAATTGCAGAGGTCATCTGTGATCTTAATCCTGTGCAAATCTGCCGTGTCCGTAACTTGTCAAGTAAAAATTCCACCATAAATTACCTATCGTATTTCACCAAACACAAAGGTCATGTGATAACATTAGTCCCGTGCGAATCGGCATCTCTGGGGGATTTTTGAAAGTTTTTTTGTTTTCTACGTTCCTTTTTTCTACGGAGGCTGTGTTGGTAATTATAAATGAAAGTTTTGACAGCATTTTGTGTACAAATTCAGGAGGCTCATCTCGCTACACAGCATGGAGACCCATTCACACGAGCACCGGAGCAGGAGGTCTTTGTGAATAATATATAAACCTACATAGGCCTATATAATATAATAAAATAACATTCATTATATTAAATATAAATACTATACAGTTTCAAATTTTTAATATAACTAGATGTTACGCAGAGCCTTGACATCATAGCCGAGGATAATGTCAGTAAATTCAAGAAAAATACTGACTACATTTATCCCGCGCGCCGCACGAAACACAGACATGGTCCCCTGGTAATACTAGTTTCGTGTGAATAGGGTTTTAGGATGAAGACATGCAATGACATGGTTTTAAAAAAATATGTGGGCTCAGCTAGGGCTGTAGAAAATAACGCTAGGGTTGGGGAAAATGAGCAATTACAGGAAGGAAACAAACAAGAGAAATATCAAACATCATCCATCATTTCAAAGACGAAATCCACCAATCAGGCCGCTGTCTAAGCCAATCTCTGGGTAAGCATAGTTTATGAGATGCAAGGACTGGAAAAGGAAAAGGCAATGGGTGGGAGACGGCTAAGGGGGGAAGAGCAGAGAAAACAGTCAGGAAGGAGGGAGGGTAAATCCTAAGAAACACATTTGTCATTTGTGCAGATCTGCAGGGAGGGAAAGGAGCCGGGACTAGTGAGAGATGGATGGTAACGATAAATCGGTGAAGTGGGAGGACTTATTCTGGGCACGTGACAGACCCATTCATTCCATGCACATACAGTATTACGTGACCAGCAGTTGCTGCACTTCCAGGCTTTGATGTGCATGAAACTCCCCCAGTTCAAACGTTAATTGATTAAAAAAAATAAAAATAAAAAAATCGAGGTGCAAAAAAATTTACATAAAAACTCTGGGGAAGAAGTCAGCTCTTAAGAACCAATACACTAGGGATGTAACAAGACCAGAAAGTTAGTAGTCGATACCAATACCAGTGAAAATCCACGATTCTCAATACCAATTTAATACCACGGTAAAAAAACTAAAGTAAAACAATAAATCCCACGTACTTCAACATCCACTCCTTTGTTACCATTTGCATACTGTTTTTTGTTAGGAAGTTAAACAGGTCATAACTCTCTCTCTATTATCTATTTTATATTGCTGTGAAAACATCTCCTTCAAACAACTGGATTTATTAAGTTTCTCACCAAAAAACTACCTTTTGCAAGATAACATTTGAACGCATCATGATAATGTTAGAATTTACCTTCGCCCAATGCTCATTTTTACTGAATAGATCCTGAACGCATCATAATAATAATACATATCATATATAACACATCAATAATAATACATATCATAATCATAATACAATGGCACCTCCCGTTAACGTTAGCTGTTAGCTCCGTGCAGAACTGTGTTGCTTACCGGTTGCTAACAGCTAACGTTAACTAGCTCTCGTCCTGCCGATTTCAACACGGATTTGTTGTTCAATAAGTAGCTTTATCAGAGAAAAATAGGCTGCTTCTCCTGTGTGCGTTGATAGTGACGTTACTGTGTCCCAAACACACATTTTCTATCGTTTTCTATATACATTTTCTATTCTATGTTTTTGTTAAATGTATGAATTTCCTCTCTCAGGGTTAACATTTCTGCCATGTAGTGGCTACTGAAGAATGAGGCACAACAAACAAGGGTCATTTTTCTACAAGTTCAACAGAACCTGTAAGGCTGGACGTATCCAGGTCATGTTAAGGTCCATGTTTGCACACATGCTGAGGGGTTTTAAGACAATGGAGAAGGAGGGTGGGAGCTGTCACATACTGTATGTAAATATATGCCTTCTCATATGTGGAGGAGAGAAAGCAGGTCTTACCTTATTGTGTCATCCATCAGTCGGTCCGAACTATAGACAAAGAGCAGGAGGGGGGAGCGGAGAGAAAAAGATAAAGACACTAATTAGTTATTGACATGAGGCAGTGTACCAAAACATGGAATGGTTATAAACAAATGAAGTGGGGGAAGTTATCAGTATCAGTTTGAGATTGGCAGCGATCAATGCTGAATTCTGTTCACGTTACTTGTTGACAACAAGCTGGACAATGAAAATGATTTAATCTAACATTGTTTGGGACTGGATTTCCTTTTCTTCTCTCTCTGTATTAATCTTATCAACTCCCACATAGTGACTGACCGACCGGTCTGGCAGAACACAGCGTAACCTAATTACAATCTTCCCAATAACGTCTCTGTGTGCTACTTATTTCTTTGTTGTTCTGTGCTAAATAACACAAACAGAAAGTCTTATTTGTTCAAATGTTGTGTGGACAATTTAAAAAGCAGCACCAGATGTTGAAAAGGCTTTTTGGACACAGCCTTTTGGTTACAGCCTCCTTTTAGCTTTGATCAGAATGACTCATGCAAGTCAATGAGGAATGCATGTATGCCGTTTGTCACACAAAAACACTCAACACAGATATATTTACTCCCACAAACTGTAGTAAATTCAGGAATAAGTACAATTGAAATTTAAACGCCAAGTAAAACTGCTAAAAAACAACTGTGAGCCATTGCTAATTTCTGTTTAATCTTTGCACAAAATAGCTTGACTGTTTAGTAATTTATTTAGTTCATCTTGTCATGGAGGATTCCCACAACGACAGGCAGTCTGGACTAAGTAGACCCACAGAGGATTACACCTTAGAGATCCTGAAGCTTCTGCACAGCTACATCAGAGAGGGAGTGTCAGAGGCTTTTGTCCTACAGAGAATATCGGAAAGCACACGCACACGCACACACAGCTCTTATGTTGTAACACCAGTTTTGTGTCTCAGGTTGCTTATAAACAACGATGCTCTTAGCGGTTTATTCCCTAATTGGAATCAATTTGGATAATGTTTCAGAGAACTGAAGTAAACCAAACAAACAAAACTTAAGGGATTGAATGTCATAGTTCAACATCCATTCAGCATCCATTCAACAACTCCACATCCTCATTGTCCAGCTCCATATGTGGTTTCTGTTAAGCTCTTAGCTTCCTTATGTATCCAACCCATAGACTGTATGAAGTGGACGTAGTCACCGTGACGTCACCCATTGATTTGTGGTTTTGAAGCCTGGCATTTTTCGCAGTCACCATCTTGTTTTTTTGCAACCAGAAGTGACACGAACACTGAAATACGCATTTTAAGTCGACCAAAATGTTCCAATTAACTTTCATGAACTGAAAACACACTGTGAAAGAGTTAAAGTTATAAGACGAAAACACGGACAACTACCAGACCAGACAACGCCGTGGTAGCAACCTGTAAATCACAAGGTAGCCACGCCCTAAAGCATACCCTGCTTTATGGTCTATTCAACTCTAAATGGGACCATAATTTACTAAATGAACATCATACTGTATTGAAGAAGACTTGAAACTAGCGATTGAGACCATAAACTAATGTTTACAATGTTTACTGAGGTAATAAATCAAGTGAGAAGTAGGGACATTTTCTCATATACTTCTATACAATTTGAGTTATTTATGCAACCAGAGGAGTCGCCCCCTGCTGGCTATTAGAAAGAATGCAAGTTTAAGGCACTTCCACATTGGCTTCACTTTTGAAACCCGGAGGTCGCCCATTGATCCTATCAAAGTTACAGGAAAAGTGGGACGGTCTCTCAAAGACTCCTACCTTGCCTTAATCCACACCAAACACTTACCAACAAACCACAACTATCTCCAATCTTTACCTAAATCTTCTCTTTCTACCTTAACTTCACCATCTCAAGGCTTATTATGTTTAATCTCGTGCCTCAACCCAATTTATTGGTCATTAATGTGGTCTGATGCTCAATCACAGTGCTTGTGCTCATAAACACAATCCATAATTTCATGTCAGTTTCTGATGATGTTTACCATTCTCTCACTCCATATGGTAATTATTTGACCAGCATGCACATTACCAGGACCCTGAAACTGAAGCAGCAAAATGGAATTCAGTCATCATTCATTTTATCATTTACACCTGTGCTTTTCTTACTGTGACATATCAAAATGTCTTCAGTGAAAAAGATCTCCTATCTTAAATGTTGAATGTTACAGTCAGTTGATCCCAAACCTGTACAGCTCTTCTAAGTGTAGCAACGTTTATATATTCTGAACAACTTCTTTTTACTTTGGCCTTGAGAGACGTACCGCTTTTTAATCACATCATTTAATATGAAAGTTGAATTCATTTTATCGCGTGGCAAACTTCCAGAGAAAGATGGATGAGTTTGTAGGTCTCCTTACATTCAATGAAGGGTGGGTGGGAGGGGCTCTCTGCCCTGCAGCTGTTTTCCTTTTACGTGAGGGGAAAACATGCCATGTGGCTCTGCATGTGCACATGCATTGTTGGCAAGTATGTGTGCTGAGCTAACAGTTTTTTTTTCTCCATCTAACAGATGCTGGGCAGCCCTCAAAGGAGTTTCAAAGATCCAGTTCATCAAAAATTATGAATTCAAGGAAGACCTAATAATCTCAAAAGAAAAGTAAGTTTGTTATTACAGAAGGAGCACTGCAAAGCTCATTCAGGAAGACCAAAAATGATAGCATCATAACTACAAAACCAATACCATCAAGGGGTTCGAACTAAATTTGATTGTGGGCCACACAAGGGACCTGGACAAGGGCACTTATGTCAAGTATTGACCAACTGATCTTGCATAGGATAGTATATTTCCTGGGTTATATATTAGTGTAATCATTTTGAGACTGGCCCTGCTAATGCCCTGTAACGTTAGGGTCCTTTTCTGTGCTGCTGAGCCAAACTGGACTTGGATCACAACCAGTAAATGTTTAATTCTTGGGTTTAATTGCTGTAATCCCCAAGTGTGTCACCAATGAGACAGGACACTGCAAGGGTCACCACACGGCACGGGCTGGACCGCCTTCTGTTCTTTGATCACAGCTCCGCACACAAGCTCTAAACTGCTATTTGGCAGTAGTTCGTAATATATCTTGGAAACATTTGCCCAAATCAAATAATTTGGTGAGGTTGGCACATAATTCAGAATGAAGGCTGGCAGGCACGTTTGACACAAATGGATTGTGGGAGGAGGTGGGTGCAGCAAAGAATACTGAAAGTACGGGTAGTTGTGATGCAAAGCAAAGTGGAGTCTGTAAGAAAAAAAAAAAAACAGGCCAGCAACAACTTCTATTCTTCAGTCTTCAAACAACTGACTGCCATTATGCTTATTTGATTATTAGATACATGAGATCTAGCAGTACCCTAACGAAGGCTGTATGTCTAAATAGAAAAAAATGACAACTTAAGTGGAATGTGGTTAGGCGAAGGCCAGACAGCCACATGACACCGGGTTTAACTGATGGAAGAAAAAACATCATGGAGGACAAACGACTGACAGATCAAACTAAACCTTTAACTGTCTGTCTGCCAATAGTGTTCACCTCGTAAATCATGACCTGAAAAGCAAAAGAGAGGGCGGCTGTGAGCTGAGGTGAGTCTTGATTTATGGAGCTTTTATATGCAGAGATGAGATGAGGCAAAAGATTTATGCTTTGTTCCCTCCATCATCAAGCTGTAGCTGTAGTGGGGAGGTTGATTGTGCCATCACGTTCGTGTATATGTGGCCTTCTGTGGTTTCAGCGTTGAGTGGGCTCCTTCCGTTTTCCCTGGTCAGTGACGTTTTGCTGCAGTCATCATATCGCTCATTAGCTCCGAGCTAATTGCCTTTCCCAGTATGATGCATCAACCCAGCCTCACCCACATGCTTCCTTGCCCTCTCTTGCCACTTACACACACACAAACACAGAAACATACTGACTGCTTACTGCTCCCTTGAATGCATCCATTTTTCATTTGCATTCAGAACTATAACAACCAGCGGTAAAAAAAATGATGCCTGCATTGGCAGTGTCATTGAAAGCCCTAAACGAGATAATAATAGGTAATCAAAATGATAAGTTTTCTGTTGACTCATCAACTATTTGACTATTCAAGTGGTATTCTGAAAGGAAATGCTTTGCAGCAGCCTTCTTCTGAGAGTAATGCTCTGTCAGGTTGGCTTTTAGAGCAACGTGAGGCAACTAATACAATCCGCCAGGTAAACTGAAACATTAATTACTTTGCCTCGGAAACAATCTAGCAAATCTTGGCAACAGTTGCCGAAAGCAAACTGCATCAGCAAAGAGGAAGAGTGGTCACAAATCAAAGCTCAGAGCTACACACTCAGCACACCGCACACATTGTGAGAATCACTGAGATGATCTTTACAGTAAAGTCGTTCACCAACCGTGGCCAATTAATTTAGTACTCTGGTAAACACTGGGAATCTTTAACAACTAGGGAACTGGGATTATTTTCTTCTGATTTGGACACTTTGAAATGGTTATATCACCTGGCCTGTCGCAATAACTACTTTTGTTGTACGATATATATAGTCCCAGATATAATTGAAATAAACAATATTATTGTCATTTTAAGACCATTGTATGGCACTGATAAAATTATAATATAAGGGCAATGAACTTTTAATTCTTAAGAGTATTCAGACATAGGAATGTGAACAAAAATATTAAAATATCCTAAATAAATAAAACAAATAAAATAAAAACACATAACAAAAACAATAAATAAAATGGACTCTCAGGCTCTGTTAACAAAATATGCAATGCCTGTCCAATGCCCAAGTCTTATAATGGTAGTGGTGAAAACCGTTGTTTATTCTGGCATCATGTTGGTGACATTCTTATGCAAACAAACACGCATGAAACGGGCAATATCGAGGTCAGCAAAAATGCCAGATGTCATGTCCATATATCGTACAATAAGTCGATAACGTAAAAATGATCGAGGTCATGTCCATATTTCATACGATAAGTTGATAACGTTATTATCGTGACAGATCATTTTTGTGTGCCAGCTTTGATTCCAGCTCTTTCTCTAGCAGCTTATCTTGATAACCAGCTAGAAGCAAAGCACAGAAATTAATTGATCCACATAGCTCCAGATACTTTCATATATTTGTTGGGTAAACCTCTGAACTGATTTGGATCTGGAGCTAGAGAGAGCAGGGCGGAACTTTATCCTGAATTCTCAGAGCTTTCCTCCGATGATAACATTAGCATATCAGGGAACTGGCAGCGGCTCAGATCAAACCTCTTAAGACGGGCAACAGGCCAGGCTGACTAAAAGCAAAGGTCTCAAACTTGGGGACCAGAAGAGACAGAGAAAGACAGAAAAAGAGAGAGAATGAGAACAAGAAAGAGAGCAGGTGGCCACTGTGGTAGTTTGATAGTTTGTTTAAAATGCTGGGGAAAACTGTTAGATGGTGGGGCACCACCGGCAACCACAAACATACCTATACTTTTTGATTTTTGTTAAAAGGGTAACTTTGGTATTTTTCAGCCTGGACCCTATTTTCCCATCTTTTTTTGTCTAAGTGACTAATGGGGAGAACAATCTCTGAAATTGGTCCAGCCTTGAGGGAGTACACTGCAGACAGCAGCCGCTAAATGGGCTGAAATCTAATTGCTTGGGGCAATTCCTCACCGTCAATGTACGTCCACTAAAAGTGCTTGTTTTTGCCACTGACAGGCTCAGATTGATGTTTTAAGTGTCTGACAACATTACGGAAATGACCCGACAGAGACTTAAAATGTGTTTCTAACCTTTCGTTTTCTGTTTGTTGTTGTGTCATGTGACTTGTTTTGCCGGAAGACAACGGTGGAAACGAAAGTGAGAGTGGAGAGAGGGAGTGCCAGAGTTTGTTGCGTTGGACTACAGAAAACGTAGCTTAGTGTTACCTAAAAGATTTTCAATGCCATGTCTGAATATTTAGATGATTTTGACAATGTGGACGCGACGCAAGATTTCAGAACAAGTCTTCTCCTTGAGCAAGACTTGGTTAGACACAACAACAACAAACGGACCGGTCAAGCAAAAGTCAAGAAGAACATTTTATTTCTCTGTAGGGTTCAATAATGTTGTTAGAGACTTATAACAACCTGAGCCTGTCAGTGGCAAAAACAAGCACTTTTAGTGAACATAACGTTACATTGACGGTGAGGAGTTGCCCCGAGCAATTACATTACAGCTTGTTTAGTGGGTGCAGTGACAGTCTGCAGCGTTCTCCCTCAATACTGGACCAATTTCAAAAATATTTGTCCCTATTAGTCACTTAGACATAAAAACATGGGAAAATAGGGTTGAAAAATACAGAAGTTACCCTTTAATTGTGTCTTTTTCCATCGCTTCACAATGCACCACGCACAATATAGTTTCATAACACTGTTTTCATAACACTGTTTTAACAATATATGACTTCATGTTACAAATAAGACCTTGCAGAAAGTGAGGCAGATTGGAGAGGTGGTGGTTGGTTGGTTATATTGGCCATCAGGGTTCAGGAAGTAATAGTCCAAATTATTTTCCCCATAAATATCTTCTGTTACTGGCTCTTTGAGCATTTCAATCATTTGGATGGGCGATAAACTGTCCTGGTTTAATCATAGCGACTGAGAAAGTTCCGGTTTATTGGGGGAAAAAAACATCAAAAAGGTGCAAGACCGTATACATCACAACTTTAGGAGATGAGTCAACTAAGACGCCTGGGGACTGTAGTTATAAAAATTCACCTCCACCAAATTTCTGTTGTTCATTCTGGTCTTTGTAGCGCTCACTGGAAATAAATATTGTATCAGCCAACTATGGTGTTCTTCATGGTAATTAAGAAGTATTCAAAAGGTGCTAGACTGTAAATACATGCAGTATTTAGTGCCCTGATTTGATATACCTTACTTTTGGAAAACATTCACACAGAGGAGAAACATGTATGAAGATGGCTATGAGATAAAACATAAATTCTCCAAGAGATTTACTTGAAACCATTATTTCCAATGATGTGTTCAATTTGTACACACCTAATGGTTTTAGGACTTTTAGATGCTGCACAGTTGCATAGAAAGTCATTGGAAACTAGACCTGCAAGCAAGTAGCAGGGTCCAAAAACCCTCAAAGCAAACGCCCTCCATCAAATTCAACCAAATGTGTCAATGTGAGGAGTAAATTTGCCTTGCTTCCCACAATTTTTGACACCATTGCTGGGTAAAAAAAAATCCTCTGTTGGACAGGAAGTCCCTCAGAGTGACCACTATACCATTAGAGCATTTCCTGCCCCTCCCTCCTTCTAGTTTATTCATGAACACTGACCTTTATGGCAGAGAGAAATGGAAAATCAGATATACAAGGATGGAGAACAAGACAGAGATAAGGCAAACTCACAGACGACAGGAATATCAACAGCACTTATAGCTCTAATAACTAAAGAGCATCAAGTTGAAGTGAGCCAACACTATTACAAACGTGCTCAAATATTAAAAGTGCTTTCTAGCAAAATCAATGTTCTGT
The DNA here is from genome assembly GCF_043250625.1 of Sebastes fasciatus. Taxonomy (NCBI): domain Eukaryota; kingdom Metazoa; phylum Chordata; class Actinopteri; order Perciformes; family Sebastidae; genus Sebastes; species Sebastes fasciatus. The sequence continues at coordinate 17,422,677 of NC_133801.1, forward strand.
CTTTTGAATTGGTAGCAACGGGGCACACCACAGATCCTACCAGCCGATATACCACAGGCTGCCGTTATCACCAGTATTATCACATTGTAGTTTATGTGGTTGCCATGGTTACACAGCGAGCTGCAGCGACAAGTTGAAAAAGTTGAACCATTGTAAAACTCGTAAACTGAATGGAGCGCCAAATAGGGCTGTGCAATTAATCGAATTTCAATTACGATTTTAGCTTTCAACGATTATGAAACAAGATAATCGACATAAAACGATTATTGGCATCGTAGTGTCGTATCTTTCCTGCGACAGTGCTGTTGAAGTGATGAGGAAGGATGCTCCGCGGACACTGTTCTTTTTGGTATAATAGAGTTTATTACAAACAAGCAACAAATGTCATAACGGACGTCTAGAGCGTCCGGAGGTCTCAAGTCAAATCTGAAAGTCCTGCACTTCGGGGCTCTCGTGCCTCCTTATATCGGGTTCATGTCATGCAACATGCTGAGCTGAGCCATGACCATATATGTCTCCGTTATCCTACATGTTTACCTTTCAGCCCCTGGTCTTAGCGTATGACCATGTATGTCTCCACGTATGCTTCTTACACATATGTTTACAATAAGGGGCCTTGCTGTCTTGTGCAAGACCTGAAAATATACCACAGTAGCTTCAGAGAGAAAGACGTCACTTACTGTTTGGGTTTGTAGTCTTTATAATTACGTATTTTCACAGTTCTATACTTCTACAGTTTTAAAACAAACTGAGACTTTCTTGACCTGCAAAATTATCTTTTAAATTGACAAACATCATATGTGTGATTCATGGCGCAATTCAAATGGGATCAAAAAAATATTTGTCTCTAGTCGTTGACTACCATTCATATTTTTTCTGAAATAAGGTCCCATGGGGGTCCACTGGAAGGGGCGTGACTAAGGCTCTCTATACAAGGTTACTACCAGCAAAAACTAAAGAGGACGTTATCTGAAAAATTAATCTGGGCATGTCTGTTTTATTAGATTCAGGCTGGCAAGCACTCCTCCCACCAAATTTGTACATTAACTGGAAGCGACTTGTTTTCTTTGGGAAGTGATTAGTCTTAGCTGATCAGTTTGGCAATGCTGATATCATCACTTGCCAATATATTATAGACTCAAACACACACACACACACACACACACTATACACTACCTCCTATGCCATTTGTGCAAATTTATATTGATCACACATTACATCATCTACCCCGAAACCATTAAAGAGACAGAACATTTGAATCCTCATGTTGCCTCAGGTAAAAAGCCAAGGGCGCATCACACTTTGATCACAAGCTGAGCTGCAAAATGTCTACACAGACACTTCACAGTGTGAATATTAAATTAGTAGATACAAACAGATGACCTAAGTTCATTATTGATAAAACTGTCTTTTATGAAAAGAGAGCATCACAGACGAGTATCTATGCTCTGCCTTCAGCGAGACTTCAGACCACTTCTCTGGCCACTAACACATTTTATTCCTTTTCTCTTATGGCCCTCTTTCCTGTTTTATGGCTCTATTAGGATCAATCAAGCGTAACTTGATCCTCATCTCCATTTTCCTCCTTCCCCTCCAATCTTTGTCAATGGTCTGGGGAAGCCCTATAATATGGGTTGTGGTTTTAATAAGATAATTTCATTATTGATATCCTGATCAATTGTGCTGGATTGGCATGAGGGCTTGACTGCTGGGAATGCCGGTAGGAGGTTTAACACAATGCGTCACCGGCCAATCCTGTTCTCATTTCATGTCGCTAAGATTATTTCATCATCAGTATTCAGTTTGGCTATGTGGAGCCCAGTATGAATAAATGAGGAAGGAGAAGAGGGTTTTATCTTCCTTTCCTCTCTCAAGCCAGAATACAAGGTACACAGCAGATACAAGTATGGCTGATTATTCAGGGCCACTCCCTCAGTGACAGGACAGGAACAATGGCTCTCTCTCTGCTTCACTACATGAATCCATTAAGCCGTTCACTTCTTTCCTAGTAGTGTCATAGTCAGTAGCACAATGCAACTTGTCACAATGTTGGAGAGTCTATGTGGCTCTTGAAAACCCCTGTGGAGCTACACTGACATAATGCTACTGCAATTAAACTTCATTAATAAATTCACTTATGGAGTCTAGAAGCGGTCGCATCCTGCAGCTACATCCCTCTCTTGGAAACCTATTTCCTCTGAGTCCTAAACTCAGGGTATCGGTCAGTGCCGAGAACCGAAGGCCACCAGTTGCATCGCCTTGCGTCGCCTTAGTCTTGGCCAAAAAGTTGCACTCGAACACACCGCAAAGACTACAGCCGACAGCCAATTAGATTCAACATGCTGAATCTGACGTAAAAACACACACATGGGGCAGACTAGAGCTGACGGTGCGGGACACACCGAAAACACGGCCGACCATCGGCTTGGTGTGTCTTTCGCTTGGTTTGTCTTTGTAAAACGAAATGTAACAAATAAATAAATACAAATTTAGTGAATTGTTATTATTAAAATAATAAAATCGTACACCAACAACTTGGCAAAAAAAATCTTCAAAATGAACAGGAATTACAATTCAGGTGTAAACTGTTTTAAAGCAGCAATAAATTGATCAAAACTCAAACAGGAATTATAATTCCAGTATATAATGTATATAGCATATAAACATAGAATTGAATTTAATAGATCGACCACATCACCGACATCCAATCCTGCTATTTGAATCAGTACCGGCCCGATATCCCATCCGGTATCGGTGCATCCCTATTATCTTATTACTTCATTGTATTTGAAAGGTGTTCGTGTTGTTGAGTTCACTCCCTGTATATGAGCCACTCTATAAAAACCTCTTTTCATTTCATAAATTGAAAAATAGCCACAGAGAGAATAAATCAGACTGATTTGTGTTTGCTATTTTCAAATTATCAGATGGGATCCTCAAGCCTGGGTGATGTTAAACACTCTGTTTTATTTGTGTTTTTAAGTGTGTGTGTGTGTGTGTGTGTTTGTGTTTGTGTGTCCTGCTGACATCCAATTTTACTTTCCACACAGGGAGGGCGCCTCTCACACTCACAGGTACAAACACACACACATACACATTTCACAAACTTTGCTACCTCATGCAGTTCTGCAGTGCTGGAGAGTCAGCCAAATGATAGTAGGGCGCTAATGAGGTAGCTGGCAGATCATTGTTTGACCTACTGTGTCAGTATGCCTAACTTTTTACATTAAGATGCTAAGTTATGTAATAGAGTAGACAATGTGTTAGATTAGGATACTCAGCAGTAAATCCCCCTACAAGTAAATCTAAACCTGCATATATTTTCTTAAACAGGACATTAAGTAAAGCACAAATGCTTTTTGTCTCCTCCAGCCAGGAAAGCACTCAAATCTGGTCTACCTTTTCTTTATCCTGAATTATACGACAAACTCTAGATTAATGAATCATCATGACAAAGTGGCCTCCCATCTGCTGGAGAGTAAAAGCATGATGAGATAAAGTGCCAAGGGGTGCCAGAGCTTAACAAAGCGAGCATCAGTAGCAGCAATGATTTTCAGCTTTATTCCAAATGGCTGTGCTGCAACATCAAGATGAGTTATCCCAACTTTGATTTCTGGGAAGCTGAGGCTACTGCTTCGCCAGGAAAGCTTAGCCAGAGATTCCTTTTCTTCTTTTGACAATGGTGCCATGTCGTAGCTGTCTTCGTTTTTAGTTTTTCTTGAATTGTGGTGACGTGTTTTTGGATTTCAGGATAGTTTTTGTCTAGTTTTTATGTTGCATGTCTTGTGCTTCATTGTGGGTTTTTTTGCCTTCTAACATCCTGGGACCATGTTGGAAATAAGTGTTTTCACTTTAACATCTTTTCGATATTTTTGTGTTTTCAATGTCTGATAATCCATAAATAAAATCAATCAATCAATGGCTGTAAAGCTCTGGAAAAATGACAGCGGAAGCTATATTCGAATATGAATGTATATATTTAAACTGCTGGGATTGATAAACCCAAACTAACTGTGTGAAATAAAAAAAATGAATTCTTGATTATTACTTCAAATCTTCAAATACGGCAAGGAAAGTTGATGGGAACTTACTTTCTCAGATGCTCGTGCTCCTTTAGAAACAGCTCTGTTCTTCTGTTGTTGACCCCGGAGCCACTCTTGTATGTTCTGAAAAGAGAATGCAGATAACAACACTGTCATTTTGAATAAGGTCGCAAATTATTTGTGTAATGTGACAATGTGACAATTTTCTGCATTTAGGCAAAGTCAAAAACATCAAAAAGATCCAGACCTCACTATCTTAGGTTAAGATCCTGACAGACCAAGCTGACAGTGAGTGAGTTAACTGCCCGTCGGCTGTAGCTTTTACAGTATGTCTGTCACAGCCGCTCAGAGAAAGAGCTCTCTGAATGGAAACCCATTAGTCTTTCACCACCGCAACCTTTTCTTTTCCACATCCACAGTCATGGTTTGCTAGCTTATTTTGCAAAGTGGGGCAACTATCTGTCAGTCTTTGTATACACAAGCTCTGTGAAGTCGCCCGTCCCACTGAACATTAGGGACCTATCGGCATGGTAAAAGGCGTTGTTCATCTTAATAGTGTGGTGGAGCTTTGCTGGTTTACACAAACTGCAAGTGGCCTACAGCTCTTTATCTATCATTCTTTTACTATTCATTGCTATATATTTAATCCGATCCACTGACAAAAAGAACTGGTGTAACTGTTGCGTAGACCAATTTTTATCAAATAGCAGTCGGCGCCAATACCACTGCATTTATTGCTTTACAGTAAAAGCCCTCTTGTGGTTCACCAGTGGAAAGCTTTTAATGTGACGCGAGCAGGAGCAGCAGGAAATATTCAGTTTGCATTAGCAGTAACTTAACACAGCAAATACAGCACCAGTATGGTTGTATTAGAGCAGATCAGAGAACAGACTGATAATGGTTGGTTGAAAGCCAGGATGGGGAGTGGAACCAACCACTGTACATTATTACACAGGAGCTTCTAGCATGTGGAAAGCTGAACAAAACTAATTTTCTTCTTCTCTCTGGTCACCTGAACACATCACACCCAGTCTATTTTACTTGATGCAGATCTAGCTATCAGCATCCCTGAAAAGCTGACTCCCAGTGCTCCCACCCTGCTTGCTGTGATCGGTCTAATTCATCCCCAGTGCGCCATCCAAAGCCGCTGAATGGAAATACTACATTCAGTGCACACACAGCAGCACGCTCCACGGTGGCTGCCTTGAGCCCAAGCTGGCGGCCCCACCAGCAGAGCTGTTCTGCCTCTGTGGGGCTAGAAATTGCCTGTACCGACAGCCAGCTCCATCACTCCAGCAAGGCTTTTTAAAAGGGCACCGATGTAAATCACAGACGAGCTGTCATTGTTGTTGCTGACATTTAGAATCAAAGCAGGAGAAGAGGGAACGTCAAGTCTGAGCTCAGCTTTGCTGTTATGAATGGTGCAGCTGTGTGTGTGTGTCTACAAGAGTCTACAAACACACAGAAAGATACACAGTTTTGTCAATGTCATATTGCTCATTCATGTCCTTGAGACAGTGAGCACTATTTCTGTTAATTAGTATGCATTTTGTGTGTGCAGTGTAAACACCCCCGATGCACATAAAAATCTAGTTATAAGCATCCTGGCCAGGTTTCTTCCATGCCCAAGATCTCTACTGCCCTCTACCTGACAAAAGGCTCAGCTGCAGCAGAAACGACCATCACTGTATCAATGGCATGAAAGGCCACACATTTCAGAGCAAACTGACCTAACATTTTGCTCTCCAAACACAACTTAAACCACGATATTTTACATTTTGAGTTCTGTGACTATTAGCATTTACACACAACATTGTGCTGCTGTTATGATGCAAGTTCTAAACTAGGCTGATCTAGCCAAGAACAAAACAATCTCGGCTCTTGTCTCACTTTTGTTTGATCAAATCAAAGTTTTATTTTTTTCTCACTGCAATTTTTTACTGTTGTGAACACTGCTGAGTAAACTTTAATAAAACTGCGATCACTGATTTTCTCTGTACGCACCTCAGAAAAGACATCCCGTTCTAATTCCAAGGGCGTCAAATACTGACACTTTGTTACGGCCGTCGGCGTTTGATATCACCGCACAAGGCACCCTTTAGCGCCTGTATCAGACGCACCAGGCTTTCCGTTAACTACAATGTAAACCCATTCACGGCAACAGTAAATGCAAAGAAAGTGCGCCGGGATTGTGGTGACGTAGTTTAAAGAGCGAAAAGACCCGAATGCTTCGAAGCTTCGGCTGTTGCCATGGTATTCAACCTACAAATCAGTATTCGAATGCTTCATTTTTTCACATATAAAAGTATGCAATAAAAATGTATAATTCCCAATTTAGCCTATGAAATAAGGAATAACCACACAACATTATTCATTATTCATGTTCATTAATTATTATTAGTTATTTTCAGACAGATATCGCTGTTTGAAATGTATAGAGGTGCATGTGTGTACAGAAGTGTGGCAGCAGCACTGTCCCGAAGCTTTGAATACCTTCGAATATTTCTCACCGAGGCTTCAAAGCCCAAAAAATGGTATTCAGGACAGTCCTGGAAAAGACACACCCAGGGCAGACAGGAGGGCAGGTGGATGGGTCCAATAAACACAAGGGCTTTCATCCAGGAGACCGCTGTTCCTGTCCCATGCGCAAAGTTTCATTTTCACGTTACAATCAGCCGTCTGTTTGTTTCATTTTCACTTCAAAAACGTAATAGTTTAAAGCCCAACCATGTATGTCTTTCCTAAACCTAACTATAATGGTTTTGATGCCTAAAGTAAAGTGATACCAATGGGCGTGATAAAGCGGCTGAGAACATATTGGAAAAGATCAGATGAAAAGTGTGTTGGTGATACCAAGTTAGCGCACAGTTTTGTTATTCCTCACAAGCTGCATTACAGTCAAGGCAGTTCAATAGATCATGTCTCAAGTCCTACCTTATCACTTTCCCATGCCCCACCAGTAAAGGCCAATCGGGAGGTTATGGGCAAATTGCTCTTCAGGAGAAATTGTCTCATGTAAAGCGTGACTCAACATCTCATTGCACAGCGCCACAACAGCAGCAGTTGCAATTCCCCCACCTGTAAGCTCAGGCAGTTCCCTCATTAGCAGCCCCTGGGCACATTAGTCATCGTTAGCCTGAGCAATGGGTCAACAAGACTGGCTCATTTCTATGCATTAGACTCATCAGCAGTAAGCCTATTAGCGGGGTCAGTGGCACTCCTTAGTAATGTGATTTAATGAGAAGATTGACTGTGGCATGTAGTGCTGACCTCATGGGATGGCACTAACTGAGTAGATATACAGTAAATAAATGTGACTGCTAATGTGCATCGTGACTTCAAATTATCGTTAGACGATAACGGCTTGGTGCTGCATCGATACAAGTAGTTTTAAAAATAGGTTAACTTTAGAGCTGCAATGATTAATCGATTAGTTGTTAACTATTAAATTAATCGCCAACTATTTTGATAATTGATTAATCAGTTTGAGTAATTTTTTAAGAAAATAAAGTCAGAATTCTCCGATTCCAGCTTCTTAAATGTGAATATGTTCTGGTTTCTTTACTCCTCTATGACAGTAAACTGAATATCTTTGAGTTGTGGACAAAACAAGACATTTGAGGACGTCATCTTGGGCTTTGGGAAACATTTTTCACCATCTTCTTACATTTTATGGACCAAACAACTAATCGACAGATAATGCACTATCACAACAAACAATATACTACTACTATTACTTTGTTATACTTTGTTCATGTATAAAGAAAGAAAGCTGTTTAGGGAAAAAGTGGTGTGTTCCTCCTCAACTAAGTCAACATCCTCATCATTACATAACCTTGATATTAATGGGACATTTCTTACTATAATAACCATACGAACAATAGCAGCAGTCTCTGGTATTAAATAGCAAGCCAAGCACTTCTGCATTATCTAAAGAAAACATGAAGGCAGTCTGTACAACTGTTGATAGTCTGATATATATCCCCCAAGTATACAAGTTACACCGGGTTCACACTGGACGCAGAAGTGCGGCGCTATGTCAATCGTCGCGTGTGTGTGTAGTGTGTCTGTTCCTCTCTCTCTCTCTCTCTCTCTCTCTCTCTGTTTAAACACAACGGACAACAATGTGGAATAAGTACGCAATTTAAAACCTACGATCACAAACAGCAGTGACACTCGGCTATTTCTAATAAATATAGTGAATGGATTTTGAAATGTGATTGGGGGGAGGAACTGGGAGGAATTGAAACTCTGGGAGAACAGCAGGGAGAGAAGGGAGGAAAGTCGAAAAGTGTGCGTCGGATGCATATTTTATCATTCATCAGATTCAGATCATTTATATAATATATCATTTACATTGTTTAGAGTAGATTTCTTGCCAGCTTCGTTTGCGGCATGCAGAGAAATTAGACCAGACATCGAAATTATCGCTGAAGTTTGCAAGCCGGAGCTCCGCGCGTCCTGTGTGAACTGCCCAATTGATTTACATAGGTGCCGAAAGGACGCAGGCAGAGCTTCTCCAAAAATAGCAGCATTTTGCGGCGCTTCCGCTTCCCGGGTGAGTCTGGCGTAAGTCTATGATGACACTGATACGACATTTTACTAGTAAAAACCAATGAGAATTGAAGAAATCAAATTATTTAGTATTATAGGGCTGACACCCTATTATGAACTAGACACGGCTTTAAATGGGTTAATGTGTGAGAGCTTAATGAGGAAGAGTTATGATATAGAGTGACTGTGTGAAGCCTATGGATGGAACGTGTATGACCGTATGAGGCATCCGGAGACTATCTGCATACTACAGTAGATGGATGGAAAGGGATCAATAGGAATCCTGCAGTGCTCACCGTATGCTCACTGCTGCGTCTTACGGATCAATAAGCCATTACAAAAAAAAAACGACAAGAGTCATGGTCTGGGGGAGCCTCCGTCTCATTTCAATACACTCACTCACAACCGAGCCAATCTGAGTAGAGGACACACTTTCTCAATACAAGGCCAAAGAGGCCGTGAATCTTCCACAGGTTTTAATGGCCACCATTTTTCAAGAGCGAGCCAAGTGGAAGTCAAGGTTCAACCGTCCCTCTGAGGTATAAGGTCTACAACATATAAACTCTGTGAATAATGCTCGGCAGTTTTTATTCCTCCACAGCCTCTAAGATCAAACAAAAGAAATGCATCACGTGATGATATGATTTGTTTTGTATGCAATACCACGAACAGTTTCACGTGGTGTGTCGGCTCTGACCTTCACCAGTCAATACATTTAATGAGTTATCAATGTCTTTGTGCATTGAAATCGCATTTACAGTGTGAATAATAAAGAGTCAATATACCTATAGATTTGGACACAGGCTGGTATATTAGCTGCGTGGTCAAATTAATCATAAGGTGGTGTGACTGGGTACTCACTCAATGTCTTTCCTGACAGACCCCAGCAGGTCTTCCCTTTCCCGGATGGCCAAGAAGTTGCCTTTGGTTTTATGGAATTCATGCGTGTAATCCTGCGTAGAAAACAAATTTAAGTGAAAATGAAGAAGGGGTTGAGGAAGAACAAACAGTGAACATCAAGAGGGCCAAAATGGAAACACTGAGGCATGTGCGCATCATAAAACTGTTGTGTTCTGTAGTGAATTTAGTAAAGCTCAGAAAACAAAACATGTAAAGTATAAATAGATACAGACTATAGAAAACAGATGAGCAAAAAGAATAAAGGAAAACTAATTGGGAAGAGGTCAAACCTGTAGGATGTCTCTGTGTCTCTGGAGCGTGTGCATGAGTGCAGCGTTGAGAGAAGCTGAACCCGGGGTGTTGGTGTACTCCGCCATCTTGTCATTCACTGCAGTCAGCTGACAAGAGAGATGGAAAATGAATGGATAGACAGACGGATGGAAAAGACATCAGGGAAACCAGGAGATCAGCCGATGATGTTAAAGACTCACACAGAATCCCAATACAATATGGCACATATGCAAAACACGATAACACACATGTCCATTCAAGGATGTACACTTTAATCAAAGGGATGTCTTTCATGCCAAATAGCCAAATGATGCAACACATTATAGGGATTACTGCATTGTACGATTTTGAGATTAGAACTGCACAATTTTACTATCATAATGTAGCCATTTTTTTTATTTACATCTCTTGTAATTGTGTCATTAACTTTAAAAATGACACTGTACTGTTAAAGGAAGAGTGTGTAGGATCTGGCGGTATCTAGCGGTGAGGTTGAGATTGCAACCAACTGAAGCCTCTCCCGTGTGCCAAGCGTGTAACTAGAACTACGGAAAACTACGGTGGCCGAAGCAAAAACGCAAATGGCCCTCTCTAGAGCCAGTTGTTGTAAGAGTAGTGTAGGTCATTTGGAGCAAAGCCAGTGCATAGAGTGTGTGTTTACGAGGAAAGTGAGTAGTGAAGCAAGAGAAAGTGGTGGCGACAGGAGCGAGGAACGTTATCGACTCCGGCCCAAGCCGTTCTGCGCTACTGTAGAAACATGGCGGAATCCGTGAAGAGGACCCGCTCCCTATGTAGATATAAACGGCTCATTCTAAGGTAACGAAAACACAACAATTCCTAGTTTCAGGTGATTATACACTAAAGAAAACATAGTTATGAATATCATATTCCATTTCTGCTAATAGATCCCCATAAATGTTACACACTGGTCCTTTAAATTCTACTCTTCTGTTATGATCTCCCGTTCGTTTGCGGAGTCTGCCTTTGGACTGCCACATGAGGAATACAGATTTTGAGTTGAATGATTCAAATTCATTAAAGCACTCTAGGGTCCAATGAAAACCATGTGAAGAAGTGGAGCCTGCAGTCTGCTCTTTCCTTGATGAAAAGACAAGACCCTTGGCATAGACCCAGTGCTGTTCTCATTTTGCTGGCCTTTCACAGACCACTGGCCCATGAGAATTGACTTACTTTGGCCAGCAGCTGCTCAATCTCCACTGACATGGTGTCAAACATCCTGTCTTGGGTAGAGTTGTTGAGCAGCGGGGTGGTGTCTGACCTTGAGGAGGAAAAACAAAGAAAGGAGAACAATTAGAAAGATGACTTCATGTTGTTTGTTTGTGATCGTTTTTGAAAATGTTGCAGTTCACAAATTTCTCATGTCTAAATATTAAAAAATATACTGATATTGATTTGAGCCTACTTGTAATAACTGTTACACACTGGTCCTTTCATTTTAGCACCAAAACTTGATATTAACAGAATAATGCTAGTGTGAAGAATCTTGTGCACTTGGGTTCAAACTGTTTAGCAAATTAAATGAATCTGCATCCAAATGAAAATGAATGTTGAATTAGAAATAACTCACAATGAACTTTAATTAGTACTGTTCATGTAAAGTGTTTTATTAACACGATCCACATAGACACCAAAGCAAGCATGACCTAAGTCTAAGAGATTCCTCTGGGAAACATACAAGTGTGATGGTTTAGTGCATGTCCTATGGATGCATCAGTAGAATTGTACATGATTGGTACATGGTGAATCAAACCAGCACCACTTGGCAACAAAGAACATTTTATATAGATGACTGTTTCTAGACAAATTATTTTCAAGAATCGAAATGTAAAAGGTGTGCTAGATCTGAGTTTCATCGTTACAGCTCGTAAGCAGTGGCTTAATTACCAAAAGGTGTATTGTAGTGTTAGAATAATAAAATCTCCATAGGGAAGTTGTCCTTTTCTTGCCTCCCTCCTAACATACTGTAGCTGGTAAACGACACCCTTGGAGTCGGTATGAATTCAATGTATTGTTCATAGACACTTCCTTCCTGCAGCCAACACATTCCTGTGCTGGCTAGCCTCAACCCACATAACGGCCCTCTGACCACTACGACTTCTGCCCCTTTTGCACCTTCACGACCCTCGAGATGGTTAAATAAATGTTAATAATGATTTAATAATAATTTTCATTGCATGAGTGTGACCAGAAGACAGTTTTTGACTAGTAGCCGTTTTTTTGTTAATTTTCACTAAATCAAGGAAGACAAGTCCTACCATAGATTATCCCCCTCATATCGGCTAAGTGTTAGGAATGCATCCCTTCATAACACAAATGAGAGGGACTTAAATTACTTGAGATGCAACTAATAATTACTTTCATTATCAATTCATTTGACAAGAATTTTCTTGATTAATCGTTTGGTCTTTTAAATGTCAATATATTTTTGAAAATGCCCATTTATTATTTCCCAGAACCGAAGGTGCGGTCTTAAAATTCCTTGCAATAACAATTACTTTCATTGTCGACTCATCTGTCGATTATTTTCTTGATTAATCGATTAGTTGTTTGGTCTATAAAATGTCAGAAAATGGTGAAAAACGTCGATCAGTGTTTCCCAAAGCCCAAGATGACTTCCTCAAATGTCTTGTGTTGTCCACAAAACAAAACATAAAAGTGTTTCTTTTCTTATGAAGTGCATGCTTGTGCTATGCCACTTGAGTCACCCAACACACGTGACTGCATCACATGACCACATTATGTATATATCTAACATAACGCTGTTGCAGTGTCAACTTGAGTCTGATGAAGAGCAGTGTTGCTCGAAACGCAACTATGCAATAAACAAATGAACATTGGAGCCATGCAGAGCTCTAAAATTACTATTTTAACCATCACATACTAAACCTATCAATCCCAATCAGGTCAATTGTGTTTTTTACCTAGTAGTCAAAAGCAGTTTGACTTGCTGGGTGGACTTAGTAGTTAGCTAACTGTGTAGTCTCCAGTTAAGCTACCTTTGCCTAACTACTTCTTAACACCCGATGGCTTGTATGACTGAGAATCTATACACACTGTTGCTTTAGGTGGTTGTCTACGCTACAGGTGAGACAGATCTTACGTTTCTCGACGTCCATCCCTGGAGCCGGTGTAGCTGGTGCACAGTTTACTGAAAGAGACCAACTTCAGGTCGAGCTCATTCTCCAGCTGCCTGGCCTGCTTTCGCAGATCTGTAACAGAGACGCACACAGAAAACATTTTAACATTTACAGAGAGGGCAGATGTCCTCATGTGTTCAGTTAAGAACTGGTACCTTACCGCTGGCAATTGAGGTAGGCAGATATAAAGGTACTCCTGAAGAGCAGCGTTTATGTGTTTTTTGTGATCTTGGTGTTGTTGAGGATGAAATACATGTTATTCCCACTGCCCTGTGTACAGTGACAGTTGAAGAATCATCTGTTTGAAAAAATTTAAACTGAGGAACCCGGATCTGTTTTGGTTGTCTGAAGGTAATATGTTGAGTTGGCTCTTTAATGAGGAGATTTTTGCCTTAAAATGAAGACAAAGAAAACGGTATCCATCATAATAAGTCCATTTTGTTAGGGAAATTGGATGTTCTGTAATTTTCTCATTTTCATTCTTTCCTTCTTTGAGCTTGTGAAACTGTATGTTATGACTGGTCATTTCCTGAAAGATCTGTGTATTCCTGTAATTGTTTTAGCAGTTGAAGTTTATTCCTGAGATGAACCATATTGTACACCTGAGTTATTATGCCACTTTAGTTCAAGCACGCAAAAGCATTATGTTACCTTTATATAACTGAAACGTAGACAGTAGTATTTGTTACAGTAGTCAAACCTCAAGATTTTCATAAAACCTGAATGCCTACAACACAGGATTGTTAGTGTATGAGGCTTAGTGAGGAAAACTAGCTGAACACAAGGGCTTGGCTGAATCTCCACCTGTATAATGATTCTGGCAGAAGAGTAAGGATAAATCTGTCTTCAGAGATGAGAGAGGGAAAAACATTTTACAAAAAATAAATAAAAAAAGGCCTTTTTTAACATGTTGACATTTCACAGTAGGAAAAGCACAAGTGTAAATAATGTAATTATAGATGGCTGAATTTCATTTAGCTGCTTTGATTTCAGGGTTTCTGGTATTTTGCATGCTGATTTACTGCTGTCACTCTCACTGGGACACTTGAATACAACCAGAGCCATCGTTAGTGTTATTAGTAACACGTGTACTTTGTGACATGTCACAATGTCAGCTGTGAAAACCCCCCTATGACAACATCATTACAGCAACGACTGTTACCACTGACCTGAACCTGAACGAGCTAACTCACATAAACCAAGAGACACATAAAGACACTACTAATTGGGTGTAACAGCTGGCACATCAGTCTCTCACTGTGTGTATTGATAAACACAGATGTAATACAGAATAACGTTACTGTACATGGCGATGTGTTAGCTATCTTAGCTACAGAGACACGTCGCTAATACTGTGTTTAAACTATAGATATGAGACAAATAAACCGACAGGGACGCTGGTAAGTTACTTGTTGACATTATGAGTGTTTGTACTAGATGTTGTTTTCCTTTATGTTGTCTTAAATCGAGTCTATTTGTGCTCTCTTACCTTCCCAGTAGCTGCTGCCTCCTATCCCTGCCATCTTTGTTGTCCTGCGACGTCACCGACTTCCGGGTTCGCGTCACGTCGTGTCGTCAGAGGAAGAACAACACACCACCCAGTACAGACAGCAACATGTAAACAGTGACACCTAGAGGCTGTTTGTGGCACCCACAATACGTTTCAACAGTTACAGTTGTGTTTTATATTTAGTTTAAAGAAGAATCTGATTTAATTCTTGAACATGCACAATATATATGCACAATATATAACAAAGAGCCTGGGTCAGTCCTTCATGCTGGTAGTCATCAGGCTCCACAACCAAGGCTGACCCCCTTATGAGAACTATGAGGACTTTAAGAGCTTTAAACATGCACTATCTGCAACCATCTAGCACTCTAACCACTGGCGCACTTTACACTTACTTTACACTATACATCCTATATACCACTTTATAGACTGCACATATGTACATATTACATTTATTTATTGTACATACTACATTTATTTATTGAGGGACTGTACACACTATGTTCACCCATTCACTCTGTATCTTTGATATCTCTATTATTGTTTTTATAATTTTTGTATACCTTTACTTCTCCCGTGTTTCACTCTGTTTGCTGATGTTTGCTGCTGTTGACACCTGAATTTCCCTCTGGGGATTAATAAAGGTTCATCTTATCTTATCTTATCTTATCTTATATTGTAAATAAATACTGTCAAATTGTGCTATTTATAATGTTACTTTGGTGTTTTTTTTGTACTGTCAAACCACTATGAGAAATGTTAAAGTAGTTTCCGAGTTTTATTATGGTAATATTGCATCATATAATCAGCAGTGACTATAACAGAGCAGTTTGTCAAAAGACTACAGCTGAAACAATAATTTTTTATACTAATATTTTGGTGTATGTATGACTTGGAGGACGGTCTGCAGGACAGATAATAATGCAGACAGTGCACTTTCATAGACTAAGCTACTGGAGTTACCCTGCACTATACTAATTTTTAACAGTCTCTTCTGCACTATATTCACTTTTTTAATAGTCGTGTATCACAGCTGTTACCCTGCACTATATTCAGTTTTAACAGTTTTTCTTCATCTGCTTGTATTTTTATATCTGGTACATTTTTTGCACTTTGTACTTTGCACTACTAACTTTTTTACTAACATGTTTTGCACTATGGAACTGTGACGCTGGAAACTTGAATTTCCCTCATCAATAAAGTTACTATCTACCTAGCTACAGTATCTATCTTAGCACACACACTATTGCCCAAATGGTCAAATAAACATCAACATTTTATTCATGAATGTTGACAAATAACAGGATGTTAAAATTTTTCAAGCTGAAATAAGTAACCATGGTTACACATTAACTGTTGTTTAACCTGTGCGGTTTTGATTCTATGCATCACATCTTCCCAGTGTGGCCTCTTTCTTTTCAGCTGCTAAAATACATACATTATCAAGATCTCATTATGTCACTCCGACTGTGGTCGTCCCCCTACATTGGGAAAAGAAAAGCTCTTTCATATCACTTCTCAACCTTCATAGGATAAAACACTATGCTTTCAGCAACGTGTACATACTCACACATTGGCCATCGAGAGTAAATGGTGTTCAGTGTCTTGCACAGGGACACTTTGACATGTAAGGAGAAGGAACCAGGGATTGAACCACCAACCCTGCAATGAAATGACGTCTTTGACCCGCTCAAAGCATCCCAAAATCTCCCCAATTACTAAAAATGGTACAATGCAACACAAAAGCAAGAGACGTTGTGAGGTGTTTTATTGAATTGTGTTCCATGAGTTTTTGTGCATGTTAGCAGGTCATGACCACACAGTTTTTATTAAATGTTTTTTTTTGTGTGTAGATTCATGGTTAACATTTGCATTTTATTTTCCCATTCACAATCGGCAAACATTTACAGTTGATTCCAGTTCATATAAAATCTCTGTACCAATCCTGCATGACCCCGACACGGGCTCAACTTTCAGAATTCATACACGCGCATTCACAGACTTTGTATAAGAAAGAAAAATGAAATACAAAACTGTCTCTCTGCACAGATATCAGGTTTAACTTAACTGACGACAGCTGCATTTGTTAAAAGGAGAAGGAAAGAATCTCTTCTCAACATACCTGGAAATCAAGGCAATTTTTTTAGTGAACAAGTATGTATTCCTTCAAAATATGTGATGAAAAACATGCATGGCATTCCCAATTTAAGAGCCACCTAATTTCAATGATCCAGTGCATCAATTTAATTCAGTTAAGAATGATTACACATATTTCTAATGTAAAGAAAACCACAAGTTTGGTTTGGCAGTTCACCTAATTTGCTAGAAGATGCTTAAAGTTAAATTCTATTCCATGTTGGACAGATTACGAACAGAAATCACGCTTTTTCTTCTTTTAATAGCCCTCCACTTTACTTGCATATCTGTACACAAACCTGCTACCTAGATTTGTCCACATACCCCATGCAATTGTAACTGAGCAAATAAATGAGTAAATGAGCTTCTTTAACATATAAGAAAAAATGACAAATTACGGCATAATCATTTCTTTGACGTCACTAAGGCAATCTGTTGGTAGCCTCTTTTTCAGTGTTCCTGACAATTGGCTGAAGGAGTATCTTTACAATATATATTATATTTACACAATGGTAGTTATGTACTGAGCAGCTTTAAACTTTTGTTTGACAGCTTTCTTGCAGATTTCAACCACATCTCACTGTTTAATGGATTATATATATATATGTCCGTTGTTTTACAAGAAAGTTGGAAAATATTCATTTCTTTGCACTGGACCTTTAAATCATGTAGCATGGGTGGCTCTGACGTTGATTCGCAGACAGTGATACTTAATGGACGGACAAACCTAGTATGACTTTTACACTCCAAAGTATTATTTAGTGGGGGAATAAACACAAACACAATCAAATGAAAACATAAATGATATTCCTTATTATGAGGCATGGTGAGAATGCACATGCTTGATCAAAAACAGGGCACAGACAGTTTGAAATTAACCTACAATTAAAATTAAAAAAAAGGGAAAAAACAACAAATACATTCTTTTTTTTTTTGATTGTATATTTAGAAAGTCACTGTTTTTTCTTGGCCAATGATATGGGACAATCCTTGCTTCCATTCAGTGCAAGTGAACCTCCATGCATATGTTAGAGCACCCTGCATTTACTGGGAAGGGTCTCCTTCAAGCATTTCATTGGTAACAGATTCTCCCTGATGCTTTAAAGCTCTTGAGAAGCTCGCTCCCATGATGATGATGATGATGATTCTGGCCACAACATTGACTCAACTGGAAAAATACAAAACTACTGAGCCCAGGCCGGTCAGCCTGGAGTCACCTGTGCAGAAACAGTGCAACACTGGAATCCAATAGTCCTTTAAACCAGCTCTCTTTTCCTACCACCTGAGTATAGGATGGATCAAATATCTACTCACTATGTTGCTGCATTCTGACGCATACTACAGCCCGACCGGACTGTAAACTTTACAGAAGCCAAGGCACAGTGTTGGATTCAGTCTCCCAAAAGGCTCGGACACTTCAGTGTGGCAATGCTTTCTTGGATAAAAGAAACATATCATTTCTTAGCTTGAAGCGGTACTGAAAAGAATGCATGATATCAGTGGGGAGATTGTGTGAAATTAAGCACTTCAATCCAGAGTTCATTACACGTATTCTAAACAAGAGTTTATCTGGACTCATCGGCTGGATGCCCTCAGCCAGGCAGCGGTCGAAAAGAGCACTCTTGCATGGCTCGGAAATGAAAGAGCAGTGGAGCAAAACTTGCTATAAAGGACGGATGAGGGCCACAGTGGACCGAACCTTTATGTCTCTCCCTCTTTATCACCTTCTCTTTGCCTTTTCCTCCTGATCCAGTCAGGTAGAGATGGAGCAAGCCCTTCAGTCCAGACACAGCAGGATACTCTTAAAGTAATACTTTAGTAGCACTAATAACTGAGTCCTTGGAGCTTGTTGGTATAACAGAACAAAAATGTCTTTGTCACTCTTCGTCATTAAGAGAGACAGATGTAGAGTTCAACCTGTTCGTTGTTGGTTTAATTTAAGGGGGAGATCAAAATAAAAATATTGAGCCAACAGCCAAACAGGTGCAACGGTTCTCAGATTTTGTTGGCGTACAGTGTCTCCTCGTCGCTTTCGCTCTCATCCTGAAACTCGTGGGCGAGCAATGACTTCTTAGAGCCCATGGAGGTGAGCCGGATCTCGTCGTCGTATTCATCTCGGTGCTGTCGCAAGCGGTGGAAGCCATCTTTTTGACGATTGGACTTGGCTGCGCACACGCACCAGATGATGCACGCCGTCACCACCAAGGCCGTCATGGAGGCTGCTGTGAGGAGGAAGAGAAATACACAACTCAGCATGTCTGTTTACATGAATACACAGTTTCTAGCTGGGAGAAAATTAAAAGGCTTTAAAAAAAATCATTCTATCAGACACTTAACAATTTAATAATCAGATTTCTCTTTTTTGTTTTGATGATTCAGCACATTAAACATAAGATTGTACTCCATGAGAAGACGCTGACTAGTGTCGACAAAGAATACTTCTTAGTGAAAAGTCTTGGTCCAAACTGCTGGTAAAAACACTGAAAAGGAGAGTTATAGTGTACTTCTTCACCGGTATATCAGAAATGGAATAAGTTATTGAGTGTCATCTGTGTCAAAGATCACAAAACTACCATACTAGAGGAGGAGAGGAGAATTGTTTAATTTTGAGACTTATCACTAGCAAGAGTTGCATCATAAGAGCTAAAAAGCATGGGAACTGTTTGAGGTTTTTAGCAACATTGAATCAAAACATGAAACTGCAGGTTAGAATACCATTTTAGCACATTGCAGTAGCCAAAATACAAAAATATATAGGCTTTATTGTTATGTAGACAGGTCACATCATGGTTACAAAATGCCTTTTCATAGACATGCTTACCTGCACTGGCCACCACGAACTCTCTGGGCAGGCCAAAGATATTGTTGTCCATGTCGAACTCAATGATGATGGAGCTAGCAGCTTCATAGGAGGACACTACCACCTGCAACACAGCAAAACTCCTTCAATGAGCCTCTGAGCCTTCCAGACACATGGTCACATTTCACCGACTATTCACAAACAATTTTTTCTGTTCTTAGTTTCCGTGCGGTAGCCTCTGAAAATAAACTGCTTTACTAACTTTTCACAACACTCAAAATGCAACAACGTAAAGTAAATATCAACATTATCTCATCTGTTCTGGCTGTTTCTGGAGGTAAAAGGCATTTAGCTGTCTGCTGAAGCTCCCTACAGAAGTGGGGCTGTTGATTACTTAATTAGCGAGCCTCATCTGCAGGTGTGACTGCTTAGTATAATCTGGTACAGGTTGTCTCGTATGTCTAAAATAGGATTTGAGTGCTGGCTCATAAAAATCTTAAATTACACAGCTATCTTATCAGAGGTAAATTACAAGAATCTCAGAATTCACCTTTTGTAACTTGCTTGACTTTTCTTCATAGCAAGAAGTGTCAAGTGTTTCTTATTTATTCAGTGCAGTTAAAAAAAAAATGGGGGAAACTTGACCCAGAGCTCAAGAAACAAGGATTTCAAACCACTTGGTTTCAGACCTGATTCGGTAATGTGTCCTGAACACACACCCAAAGAGTCAAAGAGTAAGTGCACCTCTTGATCCTAATTTCTTTCCTTATTTTCATCATCTTTATGATTTGCTGGTAGTTTTCTGACAGCAGAGGAACCTACTGAGGCACCTGAATCTAATGTCACTTTCATTTCCAGAGAACTGAAATGCGTCCCTATGGCCTAAGGCGGAGTATTCGGTGTCCTAAGAAATATGGGGAGACTATTAAAGAGAGGAAATACATGTTGGCCCCAAGGTATGATTTGGACCTTGTGAGTGAGCAGCAGAGTGAAGCAGACCCCCAGAAACCCCTGGATGACAGGTATATGAGGAACGCCGCCATTCTTCCAGATCTCAAACAGCCCCACAGCGACGGAGCCCTCGCTACTGAAGAGAGGACCGTGTCAACTAGACAGCCAGGACCTCTGATGATCCACGGCTTCACGGTACCAGAGTACCAGCAGACGTATCACTCAGTGGTGGATCCCCTGCTCTTTAGGCCTTGCGGGAAGCTTGCAGCCTACAGTCTGGAGCTGGGCCGTAACATTAAGGAACATCTGTTTAAAGAGCTGGCCTACCCCACACTTCAAATTTCAGAGCAGCCGAAAAGAAAGGTGGAGGTGATGGAGAGATTTTGTGTGCTTCGCCCTACACCTTTCATAGATATAGACTGTTATGGGGGACCACAGTAATATTATTTCTATATGAGTGTGCAATTTTTTTTTTTATTTATGTCTCTTGATACTTTTAAGACAATTTCTGTTTTCCTTGAAATATAATGTAGCAGCTGGGTTTATATTAGGGCTGCAACTAACAATTACTTTCTTTGTCGATTCATCTGTCGATTATTTTCTCGATTAATCGATAAGTTGTTTGGTCTATAAAATGTCGATCAGTGTTTCCCAAAGCCCAAGATGATGTCTTAAAATGTCTTGTTTTGTCCACAACTCAAATACATTCAGTTTACTGTCATAGAGGAGTAAAGAAACTAGAAAATATTTACATTATTTTTCTTTAAAAATTACTCAAACCGATTTATTCAATTATCAAAATAGTTGACAACTAATCAATTAATCATTGCAGCTCTAACATTTCAAATGTTTATTGACAAAAAAAAATCAATGTCAAATGTTTGACATTTGCAATAAAGCTCCTCTTTATGAACAGTTTAAAAAAAAAAAGAAATTATGCAAGACCTGTGAATGCTGCATTTTAAATGGGGTTTGTATCTGCCTAAACTGAGTCCAAAGTGCTCAGTATTTCAAATTATGTTTGTGTGTTTATGATCACCACCTGATCAACAGAAAACAACCGAGGCACAGCTGATTTCTGCTTTCTAACACTATCATAAAAAACAATACTCAAAACCGAACATTGTAAGGCTCTTCTTGTACTCAGTGCTTTATCCATTTCAATTCCCTTCTGTATGCGTTTCAAGTGATCATAACAGAAAAATATAAATTATACACTATAACTTAGATTTACTTGTTGTCAAGTGTTATTCCATCATGGCCATCCTCCTGAAGGCTGGTACATTCCTAGTTCACATAATAAATGGTATGTACAGAACTGTGTACCTCTTGACGTTGTTGTTGGTAGCCATCAGCAACGGCTTCAATGTTGTGGTTGCCGGGAGCCAGCAGTGCATGAAAGTAGCCGCCCTCTGCAGTGAAGACCCTCACTCCTCCATTCAGTACAATGATCGCCCCGACAATAGGCTTTCCACTCTTGTCCCTCACCACGCCACGCACCCCTTTATGGACCTGGACGGGGTAGAAATGGAGGGCAAATTAAGGCTGTATGATGATGGGGGAAATGATTAGCTTAAATAGTTTCAGGACTATATATATATTATAATTATGTCTTTAAAACTCAATATTTTCATACTGCTGCATTACTTTCTGAAAATATCTCATTTCAAATCTGTTGCAAAGGTGTACAAGTCATACAATTCATCATACCTCCACCAACATGCTGAGGAGAGCCTTCTTGTTCTCCGCCCAGAGTGTGGCCAGCTGCTCAGCAGGAGGGAACAAACAGCAGCCACTATACACTGTGATCTCTGGACAGTGGCCAAAGTCCATGCTGAAGTCCTGGGAGGATGTACAAGATGACACATGATGAGAAAGTACTGGGACAGAAGCCCACTTCCTGCTTTGCTTTAAATTCTCATTTGATTTGACCGATATCTGTAAACTAATATTTTAATATTATATATAATATTCAGGATCTCAAAACTGTTTAACAAGCTGTCGATACATAAACATTTTGCAAAAACAGCCCAACTGCTTTGAAAAAGGAAGTGTGCTTTTTCCTTTCAGATCATCATATCTTGATAAAATACTATGTAGTGGCAGCATGGACGCCAACTCAGGCTGGGTATCGTGTAAAAAATGATGATACCAGTACTAATATCAGTACATTTAATGTGATACTGATACCAATAGCGTACTTCATTTGATATTTGTTTTTCCTGCGGTGATTGGCTGCAAGCAAAACCAAACTAATAGTCATTTTTTTCTAGATCTGGGTACAGAAGAAGATCGAATGCAGGTATCTTTTGACTGGAGAAGTAAAGGTTTATGTCGAGTACCGATACCCAGCTCCTAACGCCAACTTAACTGCAGAAACTGCTATCACAGACTCTGGGGTGGAGACTTACCTTCATGCTCCCCATGTGACTTTGTCTCTCTGCTGCCCTCATAACTCCATCTGGGATGTTGCCCACTGTGTTACAGAAAAGTTCCATTAAGTTATTAATGACTGATTCAATACGACACCAGGAATCATTCATAGTACTTAAATTACATACTCGGCCCATTATTTGAACATCCAGTGTCCCCGAGATGCATCTTAGGGTGGTTGTTGGCATAAACACTCGCCAAGTACTTCAATGTGCCCTCATTTTCAACTGGAAAAATAAAACAAAAGAGTACATAAAGCCACACAGCCAAACGTAGTTCTATTGAGTAATATTTAACAGCAATCAGTGTTGTTATGGTGCATCCTTTGTCCTACTCGGGGTTATTAAAGTAAACTCCAAACGACTAAACTAAAATGAAAATAAGCAGTGATATATTGCGATAAATATTTGTAGTAAACTGAAATTAAATAAAAACTATATCCTTTAAGAAAAACTAAAACTAAACTGAAATGATACTGCCTGGGTGAAAAACTAATAAAAATAAAATAAAAATGAACAAATACATTTCAGTTTTAGTTTTTAGCTATAATATACTACCGAAAAATGAGACAGAATTAATCAACTCTCGTGACGTTGAACCACAGAAACTGAACAGACTTGTACTTCCAGGAGATGGCGCTACGCCGCAATTGCTTCACTAAAGTAGTGTGAAGATTAAACATTAAACAGTATGGCCATTCCTACACAGTTCTCTAACCATGTATTTTGTATGTATGTAGCTACATACCTCTGAGACATTATAGCTGGCCTTAGCAGAAACAAAATATATAAAAAACTAAACCATTCTGATAAACAAACTAAACTAAAACTAGCAAGCCCACTCTGAAAACTAGCTCAAACTAAACTGAAATGAAATCGAAAAGTCAAAACTAAGATAAAACAAAAACTAATTTAAAATTCTAAACTATTATAACCTCGGTCCTACTCTTTGCAAATTGCTGCTGTATAATGAAAGTTTATAACTACATATGAAAAGCTTTGTCAAGTCAGTCTGTGAGGCTGTGAGGAAAAGTACCAGACTGGACAGGCTTGTCGTAAGGGTAGGTAGCAACCAGGGAGCCTCCGTCGAGGGCTACAGACAGACTGTAGGTCTTGTCTAGAATCAAGTCCATCATGGCTCTGGTCTCTGGTTGGGCCTCCACCACACGCTGTGACGCGTTGCCTTTAAAAAAAGGAGGGAAAACAGATGGTGGACAGGAAATGTTAGAGCATGCGTTTTATGGCAAGTGTATGTAAATTGCACATTTTATTTCTTTGCCGAATTGAAGTGTGAATAAGTTGATTAAATCTTTTTCTTCTGTCTCTGTCTGTCAATTCAGTTGCACACACACAAATCTATACAACCGACCAAAGAAATCCGTGTCCAGATCTTTGCCATGAGTATTGGTCGAGCCCTGGGTGGAGGTGCACTGCTTCTCAACAGCCTGTTCTCGTCCGTCTGGGTTGATAGAAGGCACGATGACAATTCGGGTCTCATTGATCAGCTAGGGAAGGGAAACAGAACGAACAATTACAGACATGGCCGAATAATAGTAAACTGTATTTACTCAACCAAGTCCCAGATATGAAAAAGACTGCAGATTTCTCAGAGAGTGAACAAAGAGTTTTTGTGTATTCCTGTGAGAAAAAATGTACTACTTTTAAAAGGTACAGTGTGTAGGATTTAGTGGCGTGGTTGCAGATTGCAACCAACTGAGTACCCCTCCGCTCACTCCTCCCTTTCCAAGACTGTGGCATTTTTAAATAAGGTAATGTGAGGACAGGGATTTTTGTATGTAATGTGTTGTTTGAATGCATATAATGTATATAATTGTTTTTGATTTCTGTGTCGGACCCCAGGAAGACAAGCTGACTAGCTGACGACATAAAGGGGATCCTAATAAACTAAACTAAACTGCCATAACGTGAGCCACTAAGTGTAAAACCGTGGTAACGCTGTTCGCCTCGCTTACTTTAGGAGCAACAGAACTCAGACGGTGGCTCACGTTATTGCAGTTTCACAAGTGTGTCGGAGAAATACGCTGGCCTTCAGGTAACATAAAAACAGCAAAGGCTCTTACTACAGCCAGTACAGTTAATACGGTCCAGACTAACAATACACTATATTGCTGAGACACCCCACTACTCACCCTGGTGATGGCTGGGTTCTTGCCGTAATTGATACACAGGAAGGCAGCAAACTCCAGCAGCAGCTCTGTGCCCACTGGGGCGTTACCATGGATCCCCGCTGCAAAGCGGATCTTGGGCTTAGACGGTTCAGCTTCCTCTGGGTTGTTGGAGATTTCCAGAGCCCAAATGGTTCGAAACTCTACACTTTGGCCCAAACTGGACACAGAAGAGAAGAAACCAGAATATACAGTACGTCAGTATTATAAGAAATGTAACTAAAGTTATGAAACACAGAGCACATCTGGACAGCATTGACGTTTGGCATACAAAGAGATTGAGAAGTATGATACGTAGGCTGGTTCAACTACCTGTGTAAAGATGTAATTTTGGGAAAGTTGAGAGTGAGGCCTCTCACGAAGCCGGAGAGCTCTTTGTAGCGTCTGTAGCGGAAGCTGCTCTCTGTGTTCGTGCTCTTGACTAGCTGCTCCAGACCCTGGCCTAAAGACAGCTCCTTGATTAAGCTGTGGAACGCCTTCTCAGATGGGTTCTGTGTGGGCTGGGGGCCCGTGGGAGACTGGCCACTAGGGTCTGAGTTTACACGTGTCAGTCTGAAGTCCACCACCTCTGCTCGATCCTTTGAGACTGTGGCGTAGGTCCTCAAAGGTTTATAACTGGACAACAGAGAAAGTTAACAGCACTGGTAACAAGGGCACAAAACAGCACAGAAATGGATACAAAGTTCACGGTAAATTCTCCGTTTCTGAAATCCAAATCTTACCCATGGGCAGAGGCGGTGATAGAGTAAGTCCCAGGGACCAGCAGCCTCCAGTAGTCCCCACTACGAGCTGTGGTGACGTTGTGGTCTATCTCCTGCACACTAATGGTGGCATTGGGAATTCCTGTGCCATCCCTGATGTCAGAGACTGTGCCTTTTACTCCAGTGTGAACCTACAGAGACACATAACCACATAAACATGAGTAAAGTGAGGAGAGAGCTCGGGGGAGAATGTTAAGATTTGAGTTTTATTACCTGGTGTATGAACTGCAGCAAGGCTCGTCGGTTTTGTTCCCAGTAATTTGGCAGGTCCTTGGCCATGGGGTACTTTGTACAGCCCAGCTCGATGGTCACCTCAAAACAGTTGGTGTTCAAGTAGTTCCAGTCCTGCATGCCACCTGGAAAATAACAACACTCCTTTAAACTTCATCTCAAACTGTGGCAGATTCCACTATTGAAGATAGTAACACTGAAGCCTACAGCTACTGTAGCCTAATTCAGACTTTTTCTTTTGACTGAATACACCTAATACTAAATAAAACATAAATATAAATCCTAGGGCTGCATTATGGCAAAAATTATAATAATGATTAGTTGATCAATATTGAGATCACAATTATTTATCTTGATTATTTTTTTATTTTAGGTCCAAAATATGTTTATTGCAATTTCACATTTAAATAAACAGAGCACTGCTGTCACTTCCATGATGTGCTACATTCCTGCTAATTAACAAATCTTTCCATCAAAATCAGACAAAATAAGGTTCTTCTTAACCTCAATTCAGCGTATGTTTGTTTTGCCCATAAACTCTCTGCTGTCTATTACTAATTCTGTGCATTTCGTTAATATACAGTATATTACTCTTCTACTCTGTGGACTGCAGCCGCAACATTTTTTTTTCACAGGTTGTTGCTGCAGGGTGCGTGTGCAACGGCATGAAAGCTCCCCAAAAGTGAAGCTAAAACATCTGGATCGCCCCCTGGTGGCTGGCTGTTAGTTTAGGAAACGTTTTTTTTACGTCAATGTCGCAGTCGATCATGTTCATTTAGTTGTGGAAAGTCAAAATTGAGATTGCGATTACTATTTGAGTAATTGTGCAGCCCTAATCAATCCTCTGTGTATTTTGAAGCTACAAAAGAGAAGTTTGAATTGGCCAAAGCTGATTTTCTACATATAAACAACTTTTCCAGATTATGTCAGTTAACTAAAAATCTCAAAAATAAAAGGGTGACTTGACTGTGGGAAAAAAAATGAACGTGGCGAGTAACAAAGGAGAGATCTATGCTTACCGGTAAGAATGTACCAGTTGGCACCATTGGTGATGCCATCCTGAAAATATTCATCCCGGTACAGGTCCACACAAGGGTGTCCATTGTGCATCAAAGGATTCTCCTGCAAGCACATCACACACAAGTGAGAACACAACAATGAGCGCTGCTGTGGTCAAACCTCGTCTCTCCACAGAGTTCACAAAAAGCCAGTGGCTTTTATCTATCCTATCGCCACATTTTGTTTTCAATTACAGCATGAAACCACAAGCTGACATTATCCCAGCCTGAAACAGATCCAACATCAACAGCGTGTCCAGTTACCTGTGAGTAGGCTCGAGACACCAGCTGAAAGACTTTGTCATCAGGTGACTGGCTGTACAGAGAAATCCCTTCTTTGTCACTGTCATAGGGGTAGTTGACTACCAAGGAGCCTAAATTACACAACACAAATAAAACACAATCCTTTAAAAAAAACAATCTACCTTTGTGGTTAAAATAAACGTCCCTATGCATAACTGGTTGACCTTTCATAATCTAGCCTAATATCTAGATTTAAACTGTGGCTCAATAGCTAAAATTATAAATCATAGCAGTACAGTAATCCTCTAGAGCAGTGTTTCCCAAAAATTTTATGTGGGGGGCCCACTTTTTCCTTGTCATTGCATAAGTCATGCGGGATCTCTTGTTGGGTCTCTGAATTATAGAGTACGGTCTAGACTTGCTCTATATGAAAAGCATCTTGAGATAACTTCTGTTATGATTTGATGCTATATAAAAATACATTTAATTGAATTGATAAGGTAAACCAGCCATTACAAATAGATATACATTTGATAAATCACAACTTCGTTTCATGCACGTGTTATTGAAAACATGTGCACATGTTAAATACTTTATGAATGAGACCAAATAAATGCATTTAGGCAGAATTAACAGGATCTCGTTTTTTCCTCTCAACAGTTAAACAAACAGAAATAAAAGACTATGGAAGAAATTCTACAAATTCATTTTGCGACCTTAATAAAATCTCCTGCGACCCACCTGCGGATCCTGACCCAGTCTTTGGGAATCACTGCTCTAGAGTTACTGAAGTAACTTTAAAATCAAATTATGTCTTTTGCTACCCTCTCTAAGAGATTCTAAAAATTACACAAACAAAACAAGCAAAACATGTACACAATATTTTTAAATCATAAATATGATTAACAGACCAGAGAGATCCGAATCATATGGTGGAATTAACACCGAAAGACTACAATCTTTGGCGCTAAAAGCTCAAAATGAGAGCGTACCTCCGTGGAGGTTGGCTGACAGGACGAAGGGGATGCTCTTCAGCCAGTTCATCACAGCTATAGTTTCCGGCTGTCTGGGCTCTGTGATATTAACATACTGGTCCGGGAAGTTGCGGTTCAGGTCAAAATTGTTGCTGTTGTTGCGCCCTCTGTAGCCCTTTTCATCACCTGTGAGGAAACAAGTACTAGTAATGAGTAACCCACATTTACAGTATCTGTAACCACAGCATGATCCTGCTGATGAGATGTACACAAACTCAGCTCCACTTCCCCCCATACTTCCTGTTACACATCAGCAGCAGCCATATGGCACTGATAGAGGAAGTGCTTTGTGAATGTTCCTCATGCTTTAAAAATGTTCACAGAAGCAGGATGGTGCAACAAAAGCTGTTTCAACCAGCAGACGAGGTGAAGCCTGCAGTATGTCAAGTAATGTCATTTTTATGCTAAATGCAGTACCTGTGAGGGTGTCTGGACAATATTTGTCATTGTTTTGTGTTGTTAATTGATTTCCAGTAATATATACATATATACTGTATATATATATGCATGCATTTGCATAAAGCAAGCATATTTGCCCACTCCCATGTTGATAAGAGTATTAAATACTTGCCAAATCTCCCTTTAACGTACATTTTGAACAGATACAAAAATAACACCTGTGTGACCTATACTAAAATGTATTTGCCATAATGTTACAAGTCTAAGTTTCATACTGTGAGTTACTTTATTGTTGCCTGTGTAAGAACTTCTTAGTGTGTGTGTGTCTTACCTTCAGTGGCTACCTCAAAGCCGTCGGGGTTCATAGAAGGCAAGATGTGAATGCGGGTGTTGTTGACCAACTGAGTGACCTCGGGGTCAGTACCATAGTTATGGCACAGGTACTCGATGAGGTTGAGCATTAACTCTCGGCCCACCACTTCATTACCGTGCATGTTGGCTACATACTTGAACTCGGGCTCACCTGACAAGGAAATGGAAAAAAGGAGGTCAGAGTGAAAATTCCTAATAAGAGATAGCATTAACATAACGTCAAGGGTGCTGGGACACACATCACATGTCTTCATGACACGTCAAATAAAAGGAAGTTTCCCCAACTCCTTTAATCAACTGTCTAATGGCTAGTTCAAACTACATGGCTTCAGCCCTGATTTTCTGCTCCCTGACTCCCCTCCCAGTTTTTGGAGCTCCCAGACAAAAGCCCCAGATCAGGGACAAATCGGCATTGGCTTGCCACTCTGCGCTGTGTGAACTGTTCAAAGACATGAGCTGAGAGGCTTGCCGACGCTCGCTGATGCCTCGCAGACACATACCAGATATCTAGCATGCTAAATATCTGGACCTGTTGGCGACTCTGGCCACGAGCTACAGCCAATGAGAGCGTGAGAGTAGTAAAAAAGAGTGTGGAAACCGGTGCAAACAGGCTATTTTGTAAACATCAGTAATGTCTCTCGCGCATGGTATCACGTCATTTACCGTGTATTTCTTGCATGTTTATGTGACAAAATGTAGTTTGGAGACTTCATCGGGGAATCCTCCCGGTGAAAGATCTTGTAGTGTGTGACCCCCTGTCGCTCGTCAGTCATGTAGTGTGAAAATCACAACGACTTCAAGACTCACGATTACGAGACAGAAAGTTGTGTAGTGTGAACAGTACAGACATCTGACGACTTTAAAAGTCTTGTAGTGTGAAGTTGGCTTAAGACGTACCATGCTCATGTTCCTTGGGGTTGTCTGAGATGACCATCACATAGAGCTCACGGCCTTCCACGGAGCTGCCGATCTTGTACAGATGGGTAATAGAGGGGAACTCGCTGCTGTACTTGCGTAAGAACAGCTCCATGTCTGCGTAGTGGTGGTGACGAAACTCCTGAGGCTGGATGGGCTGATTTTCAGGTGGAGGTAAAGGAGGGCTGTTGTTGTTTCCCTCAGAAGGAACCAGCTGGGTGTGGGTGGAGTCAGAGGAGTTGGTGGTGGTGGTGGTGGTGGTGGTAGTGGTGGTCGTGGTGGTGGTGGTGAGGTTTGGATCACTGGTGGATGGTATGGAGGGTTTAGTCACAGTGGTGCTGCCTGCAGACTCACTGACCACAGGTGCCAAGGTAAAGTTAAGCTCTGTGGCTTTGCCCTCCACCACCTGGACACTGGGGACTGTCATTGGTGTGTACCTGTGCACAGGAAAAAAAAACACATGCTTGATTACTTCAACTCCTCCTTAAAAATCACCAGGAAGTACCAAAATTACATGACAGACAAAAATCATCAGTGCAGTGTCTTTTTAACCCGTCTACCAGGAAGTCATTCACCAATAACCCTGCAAAACACATCTTTCTTCATTTCAGAAGAAGTTACTCTGTAACTGAGGAGGAAATGCAGCACTTGTGGGTAAATCTGTCTGCGACATCGACACTGAGCTTCATTGTTTGACAGTCTGGAAGAGCCAGATTACAATTTTTCCTTTGTTCATTGTGACAAGCAGTGATGAACTGTCACCTGACAAACCTGACGGCTGTTTGGCATTTTTCTAAGTGTTGTCCTTAAATGCATAATGCTGCATTCACATGGAATCAGGCAGACGGTGGACGCAGACAGACAACACCCTCTGGACGCCACGGGAAAAACGAAACACGCATGATGATATGTTGCTATGGTGATGGAATAAAATATACTTAATTAAATTATTTTGTGTCTACTATTGTATGTAATTATTCTAGTAACATGTGTGTAGCTATAAAATGCAGCTTTCTCGTAATATTCTATAGCAAACAATTTTCTCCTGTGAGGAGAACATCTGGCTGTAAATTCCCGTTACAGAGGACAGCGAAAAGATTAACTATTTAAACTTTGGATGGCAATGTCGTCTACCGTTACCGTTGCCGGTATTCTCTGCCGGCCTCACCTAATTTTCCCGTCCTGCTCTCATCCACTAACATGATATCTGGTTTGCCGTCTGCCTGATTCCATGTGAATGCAGCATTAGATTCTGTTTTAAAAAGCCTGCTATGTGAAGGAAGTTCAATGGTATTACTCACCCTGGTGCCACAGCTGTGATGCTGTATGTTCCTGGAAGTAGAAGGCGGTAGTACTCCCCGTAATTGTCAGTTGTCAGGTTGTGGCGAATGCTAGTCACCACAATGCTGACATTGGAGAGGGCAGCGCCGCTGATGGCCTCTTTCACATAGCCATGAACACCTATATGGACCTGGAAGACAGCGGTATTGTAAATAAATACCAAGAGTATCTGGCTTGACTGGAGAAATGGTACGACAAAAGGTATCAGGCAGGGTTTGATTGTGGTATTATTAGCAATGCAATGATCCAAGTTTTTCAGTCTTGGTACCGATACCTAGGCGGTTCAGTACCGGCGAATACCGCTCCGATACCAGTGTTTCATTATCAAGCTGTATGCCTCACTGTTTGGAAGTGACTGGGATCATCTTTCTATATCAGGCTTGACTGATTAACAGGAATTACAATTCAGGTGTAAACCTTTTTAAAGCATCAACAAATTGGTCAAAATTTCAACAGGAATTCAAATTCCTGTCTATAATGTATATAGTATATACTGTAAACATAGAATTGAATTGAATAGACCCCATTGTCACCGATACCCGATCCAGTTATTTGAGTCAGTATATGCCTGATATCCGATCTGGTATCGGTGCATCCCTTGGCATTATCCTTTTAAATAAACAGACGGTAACATTACAATGAATGCTCATGTATCATTACTCCAGTTCTTAGCTATAAGATCTACCTTTTCTATGTAGGCTATTAGGGATTCCCTGTTCAGATTCCATTCCTTGAGGAGCTCAGAAGAAGGAGGATATTTGCAGCAGCTCAGCTCCATGGTGATTTCCAGACAGTTTCCATACAGGTAGTTGTAGTCCTGCATCCCTCCTAGAAAACAAGCCAGAAATGTAATTAACAAATCAAGCAAGAAACGGCATATCACATTCAGTTCTATATTATATAAAATAGTAGGATGTGTCTAAATCCAGGAAAACAAAACTGATGTGTACACTATGTAATTGTAAAGTAAATTCTTAAACATGCTCTGCTTTCCTAAATTTAACCCCCCGCTGGTGCCAGGCCACTCCATCTGGAAAGGCTTGAGTCCATCTTTGTCTCTTGAATGCCACAGTTTAAAGATAGTGTTTAATGTGACAACAAGCCATGACATCTGCAGTAAGGCAAACAGAAAGACGCACAGGAGGGCACGCTGTTCGGCTGGCCGTCCCACTGGAGCGACGGCAGGCCGCCACAGGCTCCCTGGCTGCAGACTGGAGGGTTGCCATGACTGCCTGCTGGGCGGCTGCAGGAACCCAGTGAAACAGACGCCTTTTGCCACTTTGCAACAGTCAAAGTGAAAGGGCTCTAACATCAAACACTAATAAATAACTTCAGCAGGGCAACCAGTAGTCTCAATGAGGAAGACATCAACCACACTACAACAGAAAACGTTGGCCTTTAACTATCTGTGATGCACAACAAAGACAACCCCAAGACTTAAGAAAACACCACAGCCATGGGTGCCATGCGTACTACTTTATTCAGCGCTTTTTACAACCTATTTCTATTGTACTGAATCACTGAACAACCATTGTCAGAGTTTCATAATTCTGCCCATTTTCAAACAATCTGATCTGCTTGCCTGATGATGAGAAGTCATATTACTAACTGGAAAAGATGCAGTAAAGAAGATTACAATGCATCCCTTACAAGCTGAGGAGGAAAGCTGCAGGCGGTTATGTGGTACGCGCCTTGGCTCTGAGAGCAGGCGCGTACCCAAATATACACCACAAACACAAGTTCCTCCGAGTCATCTCCGGTCAAGCAGCAGCTGTTCGGCAGTCTGAAACTTGGCAGGGGGTGACTGGCTGTCAGGTCATTTACTGGAAACTGTAAAGGGCCACTTCAGAAAAGTGAAAGACTCTTAACAGCTTATCTGACACATTTCAGACGTGTTTCTCGGTTGGTCTAACAGAAGAGATTTTTAACAAACACAGGAGGGTTATCCCCATTATGTGCCCCTCAACAATCCATCAATACTGAACTTGTGGGTTCAAACATCCACACAAGACAACAGGGACCATGCCCTCTGAGCTTATTTTGAATGTGCCGGTGTGTCGGGGTAATTCATTAGAGGTTTTCCCCCCTGTGGTAGCAGCAGAGACAGCAGGGTGCCATGTCAACCAAACCAAGCCTTTAAAAAAAATCGCACCTGCTAATGATGAGCAAATAGATGTACATCCAGCTGTGACAGTGTGTGAAATCCATACCTGGCTGACAAACAGCACAAAACCCTTTTGTCCAGTCACAAGACGTTAGGCGTCGTCCTGCACCAATTACTTTAAGTACTTCGTTCAAACTGAATTAGGTACCATTTACTTAAAGAAAACTCCTCCCGTATGCTAACATAGTACAACAAACACACAGACAGATTATGGCAGACCCAGCCTTAAGTATCCTGTCTATGTACCGGATCCAGTGACACACCCTGAAACTGGCAGGAAACCACTGGCTAGACAATGGAGCCAAAGTCAGAGCTGCTAGCTGAACTTGCTTTGTAGGTCACAGGGATGTTTATAATGTAAGATGACTTTAAGGATTCGGTGATTCAATGCAATTAACAGTTTTTTGTAGGGTATTCAGTTGTTTTGGTCTTAGTCGACTAAGAGTTCTTAAGTCGATTAGTCATTTTTTATGCTTTTTTCATGCTGAATGACTTATTTCCAAGAAACTTATGAGCACATCTCTGGTAAACACAAGATTTAAAGTGGTGCTTTTGTGTCATTCTTTGTGGAGAAACTCAGTTTTACAGATCTGTCGATTAAATCAACCAATTGATTAGTCGACAAAATTGTATGAGTGTTAGTCGTCTAAGAATTAATTTAGACAAGGATAGGGGTGTAAGAAAATATTGATACACATGAGTATCGCGATATTATGTGCGATACTGTATCGATTCTCTAAAACACTTTATAGATTTTGAATTAACCTCTTAAAAGTCTGGCCACTGTTTGATCTTTCGGAGGTTGTAGCGGGCTCAGCTTTAAAGCGAGTGAAAATACTGGCATCATCTGAAATTAGAAAACCTAAGGAATCCATTGGTATCAACCATGTTATACTAGCTTGTTGGGAAGGAGGCTTAATAGCACTCCAATGTTATGCTAAATTTTGGTGAGGAAAACTGGCGACTTTCACGGGTCCCTTGACCTCAAGATATGTGAATAAAAATAGGTTCTATGGGTACCCACAAGTCTCCGCTTTACAGACATGCCCACTTTATGATAATCACATGCCGTTTTTTGCATGCAGCATAAATAAGTTATTTTTGCCTATTCTAAAAAATATGTATTTTGGTGTGTTCTTCATACTATGACAGTTTTCCTAAAATTAAATTTAAAAGAAAATCGCAACATATCGCCTTGCTTACAGCATCGTAATATATTGAATCATTACTCCTGTATCATGATAAGTATAGTATCGCCAGATTCTTGCCAATACACAGCCCTAGTCAAGGACAGCCCTCATTTTTAGTCAAACATTTAAAATGATAATCTAGGAAATAAAACTATTGAAGTATTACTGTCATATGACTGTCAGCAGTTTAAAGTCAAGCAGCATGAAAGTACAGCCAGCTATCAGAGGTCTCAGATTATCACACCAATAGAGAGTGAGTTGTATTTCCATACAGTAAAATTATATTCTGGAGCTTGTTCTCTTGCATGTGTAAAGGCAGTAACGTGTGCCTTTCAACGCATAACTGGATTACAACAATTTAGCCTTGAACAAATGACCCATAAACATTTTAAACTTTTAAGTTGTGAAAGTTAAAAAGCAAAAGAAAACGTTTATAACCAACAATATACATTTTCAACAACACCAGAGTGCCCTAGTTATGTACTGAGAGTTAAAATACAGCTCAGAAGTAAAGAACGCCCTTCGAGGACACACTGTATGAAGAGATTATGGCTCAAGATAGCATGTTATGCTGAATCACTATTTCAAGTCTAGCCTGCCACACAAAAAATCTCCTGTCCCTGACTCCTGGTCCTGGCTCTTTGCCTGGGCCACTCATTATGTCACACAATGTCCTGACCATTTCCATCATCTGCCATTAGCCCAGTTTTAGCGCTGACATTTCGTCCACTGAGACGTGTCAGACAGTTACAAGCACTGTCTATTCAACTGTTTTACACTTTTTGCTGTCTATCTTCATCTTGATATCCAGACATCGTTAAGAGCTTTAATAACTAGCTCCTATTGCAGCCTGAGTTGAGAAACAGCGACAACAAGAGTTAATCTTCAGCTAAATCCGTCATTCAGTAGTATATAGAACAACATTATTGTAAGACCGACACATTTCTGCTTGTGGCCGTCATCAGGATCATAATGACAATGAAAGCTAATATTTACACAGATAAGTAATAGCAAACTTTTACCGTCGTTTAAAAGTGTGTGCTCAAGGCTTTGGTAATGATTTACAGCTCCGGTTCCTGGTGGTAAACGGACAGTGTGATATGCAATGACATCATATCAAGCTTAAAGGCAGAATGAGTAGGATTAAGCAAAAAGAATGCATAGACTCATACAAAAATAATCCCTCTCAATCATCACTTATGACACACTAGAAGTGTGTGACGGTGTCTGTATCTGCAGAGACCGTATATTTTCTTATTTACTTTTCTGGGCGTCAACCTCTATAAAAACGTAGCGACAGCAGGAGCCAGATTGTAAGCAAGCATCCAAGAGGATGCTACGAAAAGGCGGACACAGCGCCCCAAAAATGCAAATATAGCGAGGTGAAACGCCAAGCGGACAAAGCTCGTTCCAAACAGCAACCTAACCCTAATGGTACATGTCCACAGCCTACGTCCTTTTTCCATGCTTCCCATTCATTGTCAATGTATACAGCCGTGCAATCCATTCTGGTAGCGTCGAGAGACGGGGCGTGACGTTGGCCGCTCCTCATTTGCATAAAGTTGAGGTCTAGGCTACTTTATGCAAATCAAGTACGTCCCGCGCGACTCGCCGCGTCTGGAAACTCACGAGAAACTTTTAAACTAACCGTTGTCGATCCAAACTAAAGACAGATTCAGCAACTACATGGCTTATTTCTCGCATAAAATGTTTTCAGAAACACATTTCGGTGAACGATTTTTGTGATGTAAGAGAAGGAAGTCTCCAAATGAGCCGCCATGTTGGTTCTGGTATTAAAGCTGGGAGCCCACAAGGGAAAGCATTCATCCAATCAGGTGCCTCAAGCCTTGTGTCTCATGGCAGCCCATCAAGCCTCCAATGATGGGAAGCGAGACGATCCCTCTCGATAAAAAAAATTGAGCGCTTCTGGTGTCGTTGAGCCCGGGAGGAGGGACCAACTTTGAATGTTGTGTTTACAAACCGCAACCGACAAATCCTACTGATTGTGCCTTTAAGTGACATAAACAGTTGGTCCAAACAATCATCATCGTACTACCACAGACTCAGAATTACACTCTATACTATATGGTTAAAGCTGGGGACTCATAAACTGACTTAAAATATTGTCCTGATGGATCAATCAAGTTTTAAACTGATTGTAAATTATTGTAATTTGGGAGCAAAAAAATGGTACCTAGGCATAGAGTAGCTGCCTGGCTCAACTAAATGAAATCAGGAAATGTACACAGTAAACATATAAAACACTTGAAAGAGAAGTAACTTCGTACAGTGGGGAACAACATGAGAGCAAACATGGTGCTAGTTTTAGAGAGCTACGGTTTGCATGCATGTTAATCCGTGGGAAATCATCAGTTGGAAGACACGCTATCTTTACCTAAAATTTGCTACAACAAAGCAACATCTCAACAGGAAAAGAACTGCAGTAACCTGAAGCTGCAGACACTTACACCACCACCTGCCAACCCCCCCGGATAAACCAACAAAACAAGAGTAGAAAGTATGCTGATCAAGTTTCTGCCCCAGTGATGCAGATTAGAGGCTTATTCTGAACCCGAATGAACTGTAGAAGATGGGGAAACAACACAACCCGCATTTACTTCAGCTATTAAAAGACACTTAGAACAGGGATACACACACACACACAAATATATATAGCCTATATAAGATGAGTCAGATGATTCAACCCAGCAGTCCATAGGCTTCAATATACCCAGACTGAGCAGTCACGGTAAACCCGTCTACTGCTCTAACACTTTCAGTAATTACAGGCTTTGGCAGAAAAACACACTGAGCTTAAGCGCTTACAGTTTTTCAGCATTTTGACACCTGGCGAACCCAAAACCAGACCACACTATTCAGTGCATCAATGACCGAAACATGAGACTGAAGTGATTTTTGGGTCATTACCAATGTTGTGCGTGACGAATCAGTCAATTTGATTCTATGTAGCTCTGTTCACAAACCCTTTAAAGTGTCTATACCAAGTTACACAACACAGCTTTATGACGTGCACCAGTACTCACAGTGACAATGAACTTTGCTTTGTGTTGCCTTTTGTCTGAGCTTATCAAATGAGGGGGGGAGAAGCTATTGGCCCATTCCTCTCAGCAGCTTTGTAAAGCAAGTTGTTCGAGTTGCTCTCTGGAATGCAATTTAGCTACTACGGCAGATTTTTTTACTTGTGATTTGCAGTGGGAAAAAACCTTGTCACGACAATAGCTTAAGCTACGCTACACCAAGTGTGTTAATTTGTTCCTCAAGCTCGTTAAACAGGTCGTAGCCTACTTGCCTGCTGTCCACAACAAAAATAAAACTTGAAGCAAATGAGAGAACAATGACAGGAAATAAACATCCTCTTATACAAAAATAGGTCTTCATTCAAAGAAACAACACCAATCCCACTTGGCCATCTCCATGGCAACACACAGCCTATAGTGTCCCACTTCTAGGGGTGTAATGGTGCCTTCAAATGGGGTCGTGTTTACCGCGTTCATGAGAAGAGTCCATATGAACGCCCATATGAATGAAAATGGGTTCTATGGGTACCCACGAGTCTCCCCTTTAAAGACATGCCCACTTTATGATAATCACATGCAGTTTGGGGCAAAACACATGCAGTTCTTTTGCATACAGTATAAAGGTTTTATTCTAAAATGATTTATTCTTGGTGTGTTCTTTATACTATTACAGTTTTCACCGCAGAAACCAAGAGCTTGTAGTCCCTCACAAGATTCAACTACAATAACTGGTTCTCAATCTCTAAATTAGGCATTAAAAACAATGAAAAATGGATCATCTTACCAGGCACGTCGTACCACTGCGCCCCATTGGTGATGCCATCTTTAAAGGTTTCTTCCTGGGCATCTGGACAGTTGGGCACACCAGTCTTCATCACAGGGTTGTTCTGGGAATACACCAGGGCCAAGTAGCGAAACAGGCTGTCGTCCGCTGACTGGCTGTAGTGACCCTGCCGCTGGTGGGAGGCTGAGTCATCAAAAGGGTAACTGGCAACCACAGTGCCGCCATGCAGGTTCCCTGAGAGCACGAATCTGGAGAGACAATGGCACATTTTAGATTCAAGTCTGTCTTAAAACAATTTTCACATGCCTAGAGCTGCAATGATTAATCAATTAGTTGTCACCTATTAAATTATTCTGCAACTATTTTTAAGTCAAAATTCTCTGATCCCAGCTTCTTCAATGTGAATATTTTCTGGTCTCTTTACTCCTCTATGACAGTTAACTGAATATCTTTGAGTTGTGGACAAAACAAGACATCTGAGGACATCATCTTGGGCTTTGGGAAACACTGATCAACATTTTTCACCATTTTCTGACGTTTTACAAATAACTAAATCGATTAATAAAGAAAATAATTGAGTTCAACAAAAATAATCATTAGTTGCAGCCCTAAACATGCCCATATGTGACTTTTCCTCATAACTTCAAAAGTTACAGGGAAAGAATTCTGCTGTGTGAAGCTGCTTGGGGGTAAAATCACGTTTTGCATAGCAGCCCTGGAGCTGGCAGGGACACTTTTAAGTGAATTAATATGTGTACTTGCAGGCTTAAAGTGTAGTCTTCCAAGTGAACCTCAGTCTAACACACCGATTAGGGATGATTATTCGAGAATTGCAGAATAAGATAAGATGAGATAAGAGATACTTTTATTGTCCCCGTGGGGGAATTTTTCCTGGACTCTGTCCAACTGTAGTGACAAACACTAAATTAAAACAACAATAATAAACAATTCCACCTAAGACAGGGATACACAGTCCACGTACATAATGGCACATACTATCACACACACACACCATGGCAGGTATTGCACCCAGGTAGTGCACTGCACCGTCTACCATCTTGCCCATATTCCACAGATAATAGCCCAATATCACACAGATGCAACATATTGCACTGTCCTTATTTAGCATATTGCACTGTCCTTATTTAGCATATTGCACTGTCCTTATTTAGCATATTGCACTGTCCCTATTTAACATATTGCACTGTCCTTATTTAGCATATTGCACTGTCCCTATTTAACATATTGCACTGTCTAACCATATTGCACTGTCCTTATTTAGCATATTGCACTGTCCCTATTTAACATATTGCACTGTCTAACCATATTGCACTGTCCTTATGATAGCTTTATGTTACGAGTTGTTGAGAAGTTTAATAGACATCGGCAAGAATGAATGTTTGTAACGGTTCAATCTGCACCGTGGGACTCTATATCTCATGCCGGAAGGTAAAAGTTGGTACTCCTGGTGTAAGATGTGAGTTGGGTCTGACACATTTTCTGTGCCTGTCTGATAACAGACTGCTCATAAAGCATCTGGAGGGTAGGGTGGTTTTTGACCTCCATAATCTTCATGGCAGTCTGCACCAGGCGAGAAATCTGTGACCTCAACTGCACAGTCAGGTTACCGTACCAGACCGTGATGCCATAATCTTATGATACTTTCCAAAAGTAACATGATCTTCTGCTCCACTCCATAGAACCTGAGTCTGCGTAAAAAAAAGTTACGTTGAATACCAGATCTACTTATCAATTATCGTTTCAGTCTTACAAACCATGCCAACATGGTGTCACAGACTTTATTATGAGTCACACAACACCTGCTACCCTGAGGCCCTATAGGAGACAAAGAGCAGAGTTGCTGACAGGAATGTTTGTCACTCTCCAAATCCTCCACTGTGAGACACAGATTGACCAAAAGGTGTTTGAGATCAATAAGGAGATCAAGACCTCAAACAACTGGACACTGAGGATTATGTGTACAAGACAAGGTGACTCACTTTTTCTCCTGTGTCCATCTCATCACAGCCATGACCTCGGGGATGTTATCTGGATTGGCAGCGGTGCCATCATACTGGTCAGGAAAGCTCCTGTTGAGGTCCATATTCTTGGCGTTATTCCTCCCCCCCCCGTTGCTGCCTCCACAGTCTCCCTCTATGGACCTCTCAAATCCATCAGGGTTCATACTGGGCATGATGTGGACATCCGTAGTGTCCACCAGCTCAGTAACACGCGGTTCCTCTCCGTATTTACTCAGCAGGTGCTCCACCAGGTAGACCAACACCTGCCTGGACACGGTCTCGTCTCCGTGCATGTTGCCCACGTACTTAAACCTGGGTTTCCCCGGAGCGTCTCTGAGGGGGTCCTTGGTGATCCGCATCACCCAGAGCTCCCTGCCCTCCACAGACTGACCTATACTCGACAGGTTCGCTATGTGAGGGTATCTCTGAGCTAAGGACTGTAAACGCCCCGTTAAAGCCACATAATTGTAGTATTTACTGTGAGTTTCTGCCGTTTCCTCCTCCGTCGCGTTGACGCTGGCGTCGCCATGGGAGACAACAAGGAGAAAGGAGAGAAGTGACACCCGGAGTTTAGAGAGATGCTGCGAAATGTGAACCATGTTGACGTTATCTTCTACTTCTACACCATTCAGACTTTGAAGTTAAAGAGTGAAACACACAGAGCCCGGAGAGTTTGTCTCCCCAGCGACGGACAGACAGACAGACGGTGTGTTTGTGCTGTCAGACGTCTGTTTCCTGCCTGCTTCTCCTTCTACTTCCGCTCAGCTCACAGGGGGGGCGGAGCTCTGCGGTGACGTCGCGTTTTAAGGTGGACTGGAGGAGTTACAGACTTTATTCTTTGTTGTTTTGTTTTTTATGAGTTTTTGAGAGACACATTTTATTTCACATTTTTAATAAGAAGATTAGCTGCAGGATACGCACAACAACACATAATAGATGTACTATAGAAATATTATATTTGGTTGCTACGATTACAGTGACAAAGACAGTAATGCATTTTTTCTTATTAATTTAATTTTAATTCTCGTGAAGTTCCACATTCACAAGTGTAAATTTACCAAAAAAAAGCCTAATTTCTTTGTATTTATGAAAGAAATGGAATTATATCTGTCAACAATTTCTTCCTAACAAAACAAAAAAGCAATGAAAACAATGAATGTATGCAATTTTTTTTAAGTTTTTAAGTGAAATTAGTGCCATATTCTCGCGTGTTTTTTTTTTTATTATTATCTATTTATTTATTTATTTTTATTGTAATTTTTTTTAATTTTATTTTGGTTTTGTTTCATTTCTGCTGTCCTTTTATGTTTGGCACAGCTCTTTGTTTAGGTTTTCGCTATGCTTCTTCTGTAAGTAAATGTTTTTAATGTTTTCTCCTGTTACTATGTATACTGTAATTTTGAAAGAATAAAAAAAAAAAAAAAAAAAACACATAATAGATGTCACACTCTGCCTTTTATTTACTCCTCTACTTCATGGTTTGTTTGTTTTTGTTTGTTT
This sequence comes from Sebastes fasciatus, assembly GCF_043250625.1. Classification (NCBI taxonomy): domain Eukaryota; kingdom Metazoa; phylum Chordata; class Actinopteri; order Perciformes; family Sebastidae; genus Sebastes; species Sebastes fasciatus. The sequence goes on from NC_133801.1 coordinate 17,464,689, forward strand.
TTTTTGTTGTTTTTTTACATTTATCCTTTGATGTTGCAATGTATTGTTATTAATTGTATTGTTTTTTGTTTGTTTTATTGACACAACAAACATTAATTACTTCTTAATTGTTTTCTTCCTTTTACATGCATGTTCTTTTGAAATATCTATATATTGTGATTTGCTTGATGAATTGTATATATATATGTGTTTTTGTTTTTATTTTGTTCTTTTTTTTTATTTATTTATTATTGAATTGACGCTTTGGCAATATTGTTCACCTGACAGTCATGCCAATAGAGTAAATTGAATTGAATTGAATTGAATTATGGTTTTATCTTATAAATGACCAATAATAATAATAATAGTGGTGGAAGAATCTGGCCTGCCTGTTTCCATCTACTTCCGCTCATCTCACAGGGGGCGGAGCTCTGCGGTGACGACACATTTTAAGGTGGACCGGAGGAGTTCGACTTTATTCTTTTGTTAATTGTTTTTCTGAGTTTTTTGAGAGACATTTTATTTAACATTTTTAATAACAAGATTATGGTTTTATCTTATAAATGACCATTAATAATAATAGTGGTGAAAGAAGTAGAGTATTCAGATCTTTTACTTAAAGGTCCCATATTGTAAGAAGTGAGATTTTCATGTCTTTTATATTATAAAGCAAGTTTAAGTGCTACATAAATTCTGTTAAAGTATCAAAAGGCTCAATCCATGAAGAAATACACACAGCCCATATTCAGAAACGCTGTCTTTGAAACAAGCTGTCAGGATTTCTGTCCATTTGTGATGTCACAAATCTACAATGTTTAGACCATTACTCAGTTTTAAAAATAAACATTCTAAATGTGTCCCAGTTTATTTCCGGTTGCAGTGAATGTGAATGACATCAGCTGACAGGAAGTAAACATGGACCAAAACTGTTGCCTAGCAACACAATTCTGTTGCAATTCTGTTGAAATGCACTAAAACGGTGCATTTCGAATAGATGGTAAATACAGGTATATTCAGGCAGACAGTATGAGGACAATAAAGTTGTTTTTTTACATTTAAGTGTGTAAACATGTTCTAGTAGAATCATAAAATACAAATATGAACCTGAAAATGAGCATGATATGGGACCTTTAAGTAAAAGTACAAATACCACAGTCTAAATATACTCCATTACAAGTGAATTCAGAATGTTACTTGAGTAAAAGTACAGAAGTATTATTATCAACAAAATGTACTGATAAAGTATCAAAGTACTCATTATGCAAAACGGTTCCTTTTAAAGTGTTATAGAATATTGTATTATTCTGTTTTTATCACTAACATACATTTTAATGTTGTAGTTCTTCAATTGGGAGTAGATTATATTTCAATTTAGATATACTACTGGGTAAATTAGTAAATAAATGTATGCATAATGGTCTAGACCATGTTGAACCCTTTTTCACTCAAGCTGATACTGACACTTGGCCATAGCCACCCACTAATGTCACATTATTTGTATTACTGACTGCCGCTCTTTCCCTTAAGAAAACATTAGGGCTCTAAGTGAAAACGAATTTCGGTGTGTGGTTTTCTTATCAATGCTGTCATGCTATTAACTGTTATCAGCAACCTTTATGCAGTGGCTCTTATTGTGTGTATTGTTGGAGCAACCACAATACATCTAACTTGTTTGCATTTTGAAAATCATGCTTTTAAGTTGTTGATTTAAGTAGTTCCTCAGTTACAATATCAGAAGAGGATATTCTCACAAACAAAAACTCATGATTTCCAATAATTAACCAGTAGCACTGACTTCATGTTGGCAATGTTGATTTGTGCATTATTTTTATATCTCAAACTGCAGATTTGATGTAAAACATCCTAAAATGAAAGGCAATATAAGATCTATCCTAGTTTACACTGCTCAGCTTTGGCGCAAGCTTCATGTGGACTGAATGGAGTAGCCATATATGTAAATGTACTGCAATATACAACTTTCCAAAAGTAAAGAATGAAAATAAATCACAACTGAGCACCATGGAGGTTAGCAGCAGACTCTTGTATTTCTGTTTATTTTATGTTGCCCATTTCTTCTTTATTGATCACTGGTAGCACCATCTTTACCCACAAATATGAGGAGCAATGACTCTGAGTGACATCTCCACCCTGCCGCCATGAGGCCTTTAACATCCTCCTCTTCTCTCCTCAGTGGGGCGTCAGTCAGGGGCTTCTCTTCAGTGACTGTTTCTTTCTTTCAATCATTTCTCTTTATTTTCATTTGGCAACAGAACAAAACAAAAGTGCGGTAAACATCTTGATTGTGAAGCACCAGCAAAGTGTCAGCCTAAGGCCTGACAGAGCTGGCTAAAGCTTGGAATGACTGGGTGAAGGGGGGAGGAAGAGGAGGAGGTGGAGGAGGTAAAGAGTGAGAGGTTGGGAGGGGAGGCTGCAGGTCTCATTGCTGGATTCGACGCAGCGACTGCACCTGGAAGGACTGAGCATGGGAGCCCCACTCTCTGTAATGTTTGTACTCGCCGCCATGACGATCACACTCCATGATGTACTGGTAACCACGGTAACCGGGGAACTGGTAGCACACCCAGCTGGAGGAGGAGGAGAGAGGGACGGGTAGAGGAGGAAATGAAAGCAGTGATTAATGATTGAAATTAACCACACTTCAAAACTATAAATGCTATTAGGCATCTTTAAAACATCACCGTCATTGTGATCATGACGATCACTCCATTCAAACAAAGTGAAATATGAAGGGTAGAGAGACAATATCAGGTGAGGGTAGACATTTTAAATGGATGCATTTTGACAAGATGTGTGACTACCTTTGGTGGAGTTGATTACAGTCAGAAAATGGGAAACATACTCTTGGCAAAATCAGATTTCAGTTATATTAATCAGGTGGACTGAAATGGGAGCTATTGTCAAACATGTTTTTTCTTCATGGTTACACTGTAATAAGTACATAAAAAAACTGATAAGTAACCTAAAAAGCTGTAACTTATATACATTATGAGCATTACAACATACAATATAAACCCTGAAAAACTACTACTAGGTACTATACAGCCATACTATACATATTATAGAGTATAAAGCATTCAGAAATATGGGACCCCCTTGAAAACTAAATGATACATCTCAAGAGGTTTATCCTGATAAAATAAATCTGATACCTAACTAACCTTGTTGAGACATTAATAATCACAAATAATATGGCCCATGTACCGATAATGTTTTGTTTTTTTCTTCTTTATGCTTTTTTCTAATGCTTTTCTTCTTCTTTCTCTCCTATTTGGCCCATGGGGAAGTATGTTGTGTTTATTAAGTGGAATAAGAGGAACTATTATGACGACCCACTCTATAACCCCCTCCTCCCAGTACTGTCTCACAATCAGCTTTCATCTTCTTATTAATTTGTTGGTATTTATTTTACTATCATACTATGCATTTCCTTTTTTATGATTATTATTATTTAAATATATTTCAGTGTATTTTTCACTCACCTACTTACCATTATTATTATTATTATTATTATTATTATTATTATTATTATTATTATTATTATTATTATGATGATGAATAATAATATTTTGTCTGTTTGTTTTATTTTACTTCATTTATTTATTTATTTTTACTTATTTATTCCTTTTATTTATTCATCTTCTCCTTTTTTCTCTCTTTTCTTTCCCCTCACATAAAAATATTTCTTTTGGATCTATGACTATGTCATGGCATGTTCTCTGGCTTACTCAAAAACAATTTGTATATTGGAGAACAGAGTACATGTTTGGCATAAGTGAGTCAATAAATAAAAAGGGGAAAAAAATAATACTACTAATAATCATAAATAATGTGACAAAATGAAGTTGCAATAAATAATGAAATACATAATTTGCACCTGAGGGATGGGATCAGGTGGTGGTTTTCTGTGTCCGCAGATTGTTAGTGTAACAGCAAAACAAAGTGTTGAGGCAATGCTACATATTCATGAATATTTAAACAATAACACTGTCCTTTGATTAGTTTATTTTCTACTGATAGGCTATTACTTATATACTAATCTGCTATATTGTGCCTGCAGAAGCCTGTAAAGAGCGATCCATCTGCGGTTGAGACTTACGAGCCGCTCTGAATTTGCATGGATCCAATCTCGTTGTTGCCCCAGCCCATGGCCTGCAGAGAGGGGTAGTCGTCGTTTATCTCCCACTGGCGTCCCATGAAGTTCTCCTTCTCGAACAACACCATCTTGGACTCCTTGTGGTTCTGTGTGCACACATGATGTAAGAAAAGACAGTTCAAATTCTTATAGTGCATGAGATCACACTGCACTATAGTTTATTTTTAGCTGCAACCAGCAGCTGCCATGAGTCACTCTGCAGGCTTGTCACACAAGAAACCAAGTGGGTCAATTTGATGAGTCAAATTTAGTGCTTTTTTTATCTCTTTTCTGGAGACACATGAGAAGTCAGATAGAGTGAAAACAGAAGCCGTTGGAGTGGGACAGGAACTCACAGCAGAGCAGATGGGGCGGAAGGACATCATCCTCTCAATGTGGTAGGCGTTGCTGCCGCTCCACGACTCCCAGTGAGGATACTCTCCTCTCTCCAGCACAAACTGCTGTCCACAGAAGCTGGAGTGCTCATATCCTGCCCAGCTGTCCCCAGCAAGCAGACGAACACATATACACACAACATGAAGGGCCATTAGTACAATTGTAAAACCAAATATAAATGCAATGACAGGTTGATGTGTTTACTGTAGGTAATTTCCTCCTGTGTGAATTATTGTTTGACTCACGCTCCACACTCCACCTTCAGGGAGCGGATGTTGTCGACGCCACACTCCATGATGTTCTGGCAGGCCGAGGTAAACTCCAAACGCTTCCCTTGGAAGTTTTCCTGGTCGTAAACTGTGATCTGGAGAGGAGGACACAAATGCATACATGTAGTATGCACATGCCACGCGCACACACTGATGTGTGTACGGACACACACACATGTCATTGACATCGTCAGGCCAGGCATGAAATTAAAAGGAATCTGCTTGTTGTTAATCATCCGTGGCAAGACGTCACACTCACCTTCCATGGTCCCAGTGGGTTGGGATTATTCAGAGCCATGCTACTGTGTGTCTCAATGCTGATTTACCTTCAGTGTAGAGAGCAGGGAGAGTCATATTTATGAGGAAAACATTACACAGTTCAAACACAACCTGCTCCACAACTACAACGTGTGTTTTTGAGCTAATGATTATTATCGATTGTAGTGTATGTATATTCGTTGTGTTTGCATGTTTCATACAGTAGAAAGTATCTTGACTTAAAGAACACTTTTCATATCATCTGTTTGGGTATGAACCCTTTCTTGAAGCTGACTACATGCTCACACTCGATGATGCAACTGATGTAGGCACAGTGCTGTTTGGTCAGTATGTGTATGCATGTGCATGTCTGACCTCAGTCTATACATTCATGTGACTCAGCAGGAACAACAAAGACACAGAAATGTAAAGCAACAATGGTCTGTACAGGTCTATAGGATGAATGCATTGAGACGGAGGGCTTACCTGACCGGCCTCAAAGAATAGCAGTGCAGTGCTCACAGCGGGGCTCCACAAAAACGATGTCCTGACCCCTAGAGTAAAACGGACCTATTTATACATGCCGGTGCTGAAAAGCAGCTCGGCCCATGGGTCGGGGCAGGAGTCAGCACATTGCTGCTCCAGTCATTGTTCGGCACTGAGCTGCCGGGCTTTAGTCCGCTGCGGTGGGACTGGATGGAGGGCACCGTGCCCAGTGCAGATAAGCGCAAGTTTCCAAATGGTCCATGAGCAGTGGGCCGGACCAAGTCCTGGCACGGCCTGGTCCAGGAAACAGATCATCACACGTGGACTATGTGGATAGTCTTGCCAGTGACTCTGGTCAAAAGGAAAAAAACACATTTGGTGTTCAAGTGTAAAGCAAACAGAACATTTTAACTCAGTTGGTATTTTAAATTCTGGGTCCTAAAAGACACTTGAGAGGTTTTCTAATAAATAAGTTATATTTGTACCTACTGAGTTCTTCCCACACTGCGCTGTGCTCCGTCTCCGACCTGCACGCCATCTCCATCTCAACTGACCCCACACCTCTGGTCCTTTCACCTTTTCACTCACTCCTATAGACACACATGCTCAGTCATGCATGCACACAGTCATGGACAGAGACAGGCGCGCACAGAAAGGAGAGGCCTGTTCATGCGGTCAGAATTACATTCAGAGCATACAAAGGAGTACACACACTTTTACACCATTTAGACAGCGACAACTGACCTCGTAGTCAGTATACAACTTTAAATGCTACTTTTATCATTTAATTTCATGATTATTTTTTTTTCCTTATGGTGGCATAAATAACTAATAATCAACACTTAAGCCTAAACATGTTGCAAAAGTACATTTACATTGTATTTTATACAAAATTGAAATTCGTCCAAACACTTCACACAAGCTTCCCTTCTGGTCAGTGTTTTTCAACACATCTCACCTCTCTGTTTGAGATCTAAACTTTAACAATACATTTTATACACATATTACAGAGCTACATACAGTATACCCTTCCAGTAATACTCTGGATTGATGAGGAATGAAATAATTGTCAGAGACACTAAATTAGTTTGAGGTTTGATTTAGCAATCATTTAATATGTAAAAACATTCAGTATCTATGTTTTATACCCTTGTAATCGTTTTCTAAGCTCAACAAACAGCATGTGCGTGTATGAGAGCTTGATGGCTGCAGAGTCAAACATCTGTAAATTGTCACACCCAGAATGATGATGAGGTGTTGACATTTTCTGCCAGGTTACCTTGTATATGCTGTAAACTCGCATCACCAATATAACCTCTTAAAACCCTTCTGCCCGCCGGCAGATTAGGGTTTAGGGTTAAATTATATTTTATTGATGGTAAAAGGTTTTATAGTCACCAAAACACAGTATGTGCCAATTGCTTTTGCTCACTTCTGGGACATTGGAAAACATACTGAAGCATTTTGATGACTATAAAACATTTTACCATCATTCAAAACATTGTTGATCATCATTTAACCTAGACCTTAAACCCTAACCTAAAGCTGAAGATACAACTATAACACCAAGATACAGGAAGTTGTGCATGATGATGGTCATTCGTCCTGTGTACCCTCGTAAACGGTTCTGTGCTATAAACTCAAACTGAGCAGTAAGAGCAGAATATCCTGAATAAAAGAGAAACTGATCTAATTGTTCTTCCTCCTATGTCTACTCTATAAATGTCTAAAATAGCTTAGATGTCAGATGTGTTCATATTGTCTTTTGTATTTTGTAAAACAAAACATGACATCTCCCATGGGTTTGTTTTCTATGCTCTAATAATTTCTTTCATAAATTCATACAGTGAATATTTGCCCACAGGCCTTTCACCACTGTCTAACAGCTGCATCAAAGTTATTAAAGTGACATCAGGTGGAAATCACAATGTTCTAATAAGATCTGTCTGCTTGAAATTAGTTTTGCAAAAAGATCATATAGTGCCACAGGTGTGAGGTCCGTGGGCAAATATTTATACACCAAACATGTAAAATAATTTATTAGGACACATAGAAAGCAGTCAGACAAATGCTTATAGAGCTAAAAATACATTTACTGTAATATATCTGTGGCCTTTTGGTCACATGATTACCATTTATTTTCACACAAGTTACAGAAAGATAATATTCTGTCTGCATGTGTCCATATATGACATGAGGTTGTATGAGATGTGTATGTATGGATACAGCCTGCCCAGCACTATAATAGGCAAAAGACTCTCCAACACTCGCCTGCCCAAACAATAGAGAGATGGACGCCACTCCTGCAGTCAGCACATTACACAAACACACACAGGGCTCAAAGGCTTGGAGCGGCTGCACCAAGGATCAAGAGAAAGAGAGAGAATAATATCGAGGTGAAAGACAAAACAGATCACAGAGAAACTCGAGAAAATGACAGAAGGGAAGGATGAAGAAAATAGAGAAAGAATTAAAAAAGGAAGTGAGGGACAGAATGTGAGAGCGGGTCTGCAAAAGTATGCAAAAAGTGTGTGCGTGTATGTGTGTGTGTGTGTGTGTGTGTGTGTAGAAGAGCAAACTTTCTGCTGATGGCAGTGACTGTTCCCGGTACCCCCACAATGGCGCTGGACAACAAAACAGGCAGCCGAGTCAGCACGACATGCTCGCAGATAAGCAGCGTGACCTTTGACCCCGCATCGTGCTCCAAAGAGCTCACAGCCAATGAGAAGTCAGGATCCGGCCTCTATAGACTCGGCCTGCATGTGAATGTATATATATATCCCCGCTAACAACGCCAGCGTCCATCACTTTCTCAAAAGGTCGGCCCGTTTCATCCTGCAACTGTAACTGTAAGTTTCCACTCTGAGGTCTTCTGACTCTTTAGGAACTGATAGAATCATACTGTGGTTTTCATGTCTGCTCACATTTTGGACCGAAAGAACCAAGCAAGGATCGGCTCTTCTCTTAAACTTAAACTTTGGACTGATGGGATATTGAGATAAAAGGCAGCGGGGTGTGATTTGATGTTTTAGTGCTGCTCTCATGTTCAGTAGCTCATCCTGATGTAAGATGGATGAGAAAGACGAGGGACTGTGACAAAAATGGATCATGGCAGGTTTGGACAGATTAGTTCTTTATGGCTGGTTGATGAGTATTCTTGCTCTCATGGAAAGGACAAAATCGCAGAAATATAGAGAGGTAACCCCACTTTGAGGGAAGAATCAGATAAAACTATAACAAAAAGCTTTTTGGGATGAATTTGGGCACACAAAAATATTCAAATGAGTTCAATTATACTAAAGAACAACATTGTTTTACAAATGCTTGAATGTATATTATTGCAGAAATCTGCTGACTTTTTCTCCATTTTGCTTTTTAAATTTAATCGAGTGAGAAGCTTTGAAGTTTATATTTGAGTAAACTATAGAAGAAAAGAAGTCCAAAAGAAAGAAATATGCTGGACTGTTTTCACAATATGTTTTAACTTTAAAGAGCAATATGAAAAAATGTTTTTTATCTGACTTCCCATGGTTTAACTTGCTGCAGTGGTGCAGTAATGTACTCCAGTGTCTGTCAGTGCATAGTGACATTATTGTTGGGTGTGGTTACAGGTGCTCACCCAACCACAACCATCAGTGACTCTGATTATGGTCAGGGGTGGAACTGACTTGAAACTTTGGGCAGTGAAATGCTGCTTTTCAGCCTGGTGTTAGTTAACTCTTTAAAGCCTTCATAACACCTCTTCCTAAGTTTCGCGCACTTCCAAATTATTTTCATTGTTCAAAAACAACATTGACAGTAACTGACAGTTAATCAACACCGCTGTTTTTATGTAATAGAGAGTGACATCACTCTTAGTATATTTGGACAATTTTTCACCCTCCATTCGCCAGAGTTCGCTCAGTCGCTGTATGTTGTTGTAAGAGGTTAGGTAAGGCTGCACATTTAGACTCATTTTACAGTATACCCATCACAAAATAAATTACATCTAGAAATCAGTTCTAGAAAGTTATGTGAACATCGGCAGAAGAGATACTATATGAAGAAATGCTGTAAAAAAAAAAGTTCCCTTTTAGCCCAAAAAAACTATGAATGAATGAACATTGGCTCTCATCAACAAGAGGAATCCTTGTTGCCCCACACCTCGCTTGTTGTACATGTTGTATTCCAGCAGTCAAGAAACAGTATTAAGCGTCTTCATAGCCTCAGCGATGTGTGAAAATGGCTGACTGACTCTGTGCTTCTCTCTCTAGATCTGATCATGTCTCACTCAGGTGCTCAAGGTAGCATTGGCAGCCACTCTGCCACCATTGGGCTGCGCAATCACAAGGTACCTCTACTGTTTTGTTTTGTTTTTTTCTAAAAACTAAGCCTAAAATTCTGCATTGAAAATGTTTTTACTTCAGAAATAAATGCATTCAGCTTGTTCCACCTTTCAGATATACCTCTATGAATATGAGAACTTCCAAGGCCGTAGGATGGACCTGTTCGGAGAGTGCCGTAACCTGTGCGAGAAGGGTTTCGACAGAATCGGCTCCATCAGGGTGGAGTGTGGACCGTAAGTTGATACACCTGCCATCAAGATATGTGTCACAACATTGTATATCTAAGTAAAATATGTATCTATCTTTCTATCCAGCTGGGTGGGTTACGAGCAGCAGAACATGACTGGTGAGATGTTCATGCTGGAGAAGGGAGAGTATCCCCGCTGGGACACCTGGTCCAACAGCTACAGGTGTGACCGCTTCATGTCCGTCAGGCCCGTCAAAATGGTGAGTTGGGATCAGTCTGTTGGGTTTTTTTACGCCGCACTTCCTGTCTAAGTGCTGATTTTTGTCTAGCTCCATTTGCACCTCTCATCCATCTTCTATTGGCACATTACAGAAAGTGCTTTTTATGGCTGCAGTTAAATGTGTATTTATAGGCTCATTCCACTGACAGTATTTTTGGATTAAAGCTTTTATTGGCTGACATATTTTTCACGCCACTATGTTTAAATTTGACTATGTTCAGACTAAAAAAAATCTGTGTTTCCCCCAAAAGGTCATTGATTGGACTTTTGTTGTTTTAAATCTATTTATTGGCTCAAATCTGGGACAGAGAGCTGCACCAACAGCATCTGCAGCATCTGTATGAAAAGTGGTCAACAGTTACTAATTATAAATGTGATGTGTGTCTCTTACAGGATCCCCAGGATCACAAGATTTGCCTGTTTGAATGTCCAAACTTCGAGGGCCGTAAGATGGAGGTGTGCGACGAGGATATCCCAAGCCTGTGGTCTTACGGCTTCCAGGACCGCGTTGCCAGCATTCAGGTCACCGGTGGAACGTAAGTCATTTCTATCCCATCAGAAAGAAATGAAAACTAAAAAGGACACACAACTTTGATGTTCACATGTTTCTCTCTGCTTCCCCACACAGCTGGGTGGGCTACCAGTACCCTGGATACCGTGGCTTCCAGTACGTGTTTGAGATGGGCCCTTTCAAGCACTGGAACGAGTGGGGAGCCCAGCACCCCCAGATCCAGTCCATGCGCAGGGTGAGAGACATGCAGACGCACCGCAGAGGCTGCTTCGAGATGACCGCATAGAGAGGAGTCTAACAGCACACTAACAGGAAGGAATATCAGAGGGGTCCGGCTTGCCACGCTGCTAACCATCCCTTGGAAATTCTTCAACAGCCACCTAGCCACATAAGCTAATGGCTTTTGAATATTGTTATGCTTTTACTGGTAGGATTCGGGAGTATGTGGCATCGTGAATGATTCAGACTTCCAGAGTAACTGCAACACCGGTAAAAACTGTAGCAATGCTCTCTGTCTACGACCTCATAGAACGATTACGAACGGGGGGGATTATAGGGGATTAGTTTGTGTTTATTAGTTTGTTTCAATGCTATTATAACCCTTTTATTTTATTTTTATTTACTATGTGTTTCTAGCTGACATGATGCCAATTAAAGCGCTCTCCCTCTCCTGGGATCCACAGATTTTAGAGAGTAAAGGGATAAACAATCATATCACTCCTCACAAAGTACTACCATGGACAGCGCTCAGCTCTGCACATGCCCTGCAGTAAGTTTGCCCAGCAGAGGGAGGCAATAGCTCTTCATCTCAGGCTCACTTCACTGAGAGGAAGAGGAAGAGGGCACCGGCCAGGGAAAGGTGGCTGTGCAGGGTTGTGTTTTGCAGATGTGAATATCTTTTTGGCTGGCCCCATTCCAGCTCATTGATGGGGCTGTCCGGAAGATTTGCATTTTACACTTTCTCAGGGATGCTGGCATCTGGAAAGCAACTTTCCAATGAAAATAAAATGAAATAAAAATATTATAAAGGTGAAAGATCAGTCTCATCTCTGTCTTTGATTCCCTGCTTTTGTGTATTTTGCTTAAGGGTCATAATGGTCTTATAAGTGTCACTAACCAATATGTTTTAATAACAGTGGCTTTCTGACTCACATCTTTGCGGTTTTGGTTGAGTCTCACTGCTCTCATCAACCTTGTTCAGTAGCTTCAGTCAGCTGTTTTCAACCCACTGTACAAAGTTAAAAAGTTAAAGACTAGCTGAAGCATTGAGCAGCTAAAGTACCAGATATTTTCTTCAGGAGTTGGTAGGGACCAAAACAGAGCTAAAAGCAGATTAAATATTGGACTTGAAAGCAGAAACATGACTCCAAATGAATGCTGATGTTGTTCAGTGTCCAGTGATATAATGTAACTAAGTACTTTTACTCCAGTACTGTACTTAAGTACAATTTTGAGGTACTGCACTACATTTATCCGACAGCTTTAGTTTACAGATATATATTTTGAATTAATAATGTAAACTAACTAGTAAATTATGATATATCATTGTAGATTAAGCTGCCCAGCAGTTAAGTATTTAAAAATATGCCACACAATAACCAGCTGCAATATTAATGTGATGGATACAGTAATGCATCAATAATTATAATCCAATAAGTAAGGGATAATGTACAGCAAGCCGGTCATTGTAGTGAAATAAACCCTGACAGTCTTGGAAGGGTCTCTCATCGCCCTGAAGGGGTTTATTTCACAACAATGAACTGATAGCTGTACATTATCCCGCTTATTTCACGGCTACTTACCTAAGAAATCAATAATTTGACACAAAAACGGTCCGCCAACGTCCGACATTAGAACTGTGCCCTTAGCGACGGTCTGTTATACATAGCAACGGTCTGTTATATATAGCAACGGGCTGTTATACATAGCAACGTACCGTAGAACGCCGTGTTTGACCAATCAGAATCGAGTATTCAACAAAGCCGTGTAATAATATAATATATATTATTCTGACATGGGTTATTCTGCATAATAAGTAGGCTACTTTTACTTTTTGATACTTAATAGTATATACCTTAAGTCTATTTTGATGGTAATACTTTTGTACTCTCTCGGGTAAGATTTTGAATGCAGGACTTTTACTTGTAAAGGAGTATTTTTACACTACGGTTTTACTACTTTTACTTGAAGGGACTATTTGTAAGAATCAAAAATGCTTGTTAACAGCGACACCTGTGGCCGTTAAGACTGCGTTAACACCGCGGCCAACACTGTTTTGCAAGACGGGCTTCACTAGATTTAACTTTGCGGTTTTGGTGCTTCCGTGTAGTTTGTGTTGGAGTCTTGTCTGAACAGTGTAGCCACACGCGAGCGCGCATGGAACACGGACCCGGGTGACTTATACGTGTAAGAAGTTACAAACAGTCCCTTTAAGTAAAAGTTCTGAATATTCTTCCACAACTATCAGTGTCTGCTGAACAGGTAATTGTTTTTGAGCGTAACAACATTGTAAGGGTGATAATATGTTCATGTTACATTTACAGGTTGTTCTTCTGCCCCCAGGTGGCCAAAAAACAAAAACAAATGAATATTAAAACTGCTTTAAAAGCACAGGACACGTGATGATACCTTCAGCTACCTGTTGAGGTGAACAGTGAACATAAACATTTATTTATTATCATTATTTATTTATTTATTTATTTATATATAATTATACTATGTTACAATTTCTACACTTGAGATGTTATTTGTGGCACCTGTGAACCTCTGCCTCACCGGATGTAGGAGCTGATGTGTGAGTATTGCAGTAATCAGTTACTGTTCGTGAGTAAAGCCCAGCCAGCCATGCACGCTCTCCTCTCCTCTCACTGGTGTATCAGCAGCAGATGACGAGGCGCGCAGACTGTGAGCCACCACGCACCTCCACCACCACCAGCACCAGCAGCAGCGGTCGGTCGGTTTAAAGCTGCAGGATTTGGATTAAATAGCTTGTTGAGAGAACCGATGAGCCTTGAGCGCGGTAGGGGAGGGGAGGGGAGTTAAGGGGCTGATTTTCTATCTTTTCCCGGATCGAGGAGAAGGGGAGGAGAATGAGTTATTCTTGTAGCAGCAGCAGCAGCACAGAGCCTGTCTGCTGTGAGGTGTATTAAAAGACAAGCGCGCAACTAAAAAAGGCTGCGACGCAACTAAATCTGCTCTCCTGCAGCGGTGACGCCGAGGGCATCAGAAAGAAAAGCCTTGACAGGTTGCAAGATCCGATCTCTTCCTGCTGGACATGAAAGTGCAGCAAGGCTGCAACTCGTCAGACATGGGGATCCCGGTGAGAACTGAAGAAGAGCTGCGCAGAAATACCGTAATAACACCCGATGATGTGCTGGGGCTGCAGAAGATCACCAAGAGTAAGTAAACCTGCTGCTGTTAATTGGCAACGATGGGAAGAAGAGTAGTTAAAAGCCTTATACAGTTAGAGGAGATTAGTGAGACCCATCTGCTGCTGCTTCCTTCTTCATTATGTCTTTCTATATATATAATATAACACATCTCCTGTGTTCATTATACTGTTTATTATAGGCTGTCTCTACAGATACCATGGACAGCGACACAGACTGTCTCTACAGCTTTAAATAAGACTTTTACACAGCCAGGGAGCTGTTATAGGTTCAATGTCTTACCCAAGGACACATAGGCTACTATTTGATTTATTTATAGGGCATGCAACATGTTGAATTTTACTAATAGTACTAATATGTGATTGTAAAGGTGAGTGTGCATTGAAAGAGAAGGGAACTGTGTGTACTTCCTGCTCAAATTCTGCTTAATATAAATAAATAAATCTGTCTCTTACTACATACTCACCTAAAGACACCTGTGGCTCTCTGTGGTAACAGGTGGTCAGAGATGTGATCCACTGATTATAGTAGTCAGCTGAAACAAACACAAGGAGAAGAATACTATCAGCACTGTTGTTTGATGGAAACTGTTTCCAGATTATGTCATGGAAACAGGAGGACAGGGTATATAGGCTGGTACTAGTAGGCCCTGGTAAGAAAGCCTCTATATTAGCAGAGTGGAGTCAGAGAGGAGAGGAGTTTCACAAACTTTGAGCTTCTATTTCATGAGTACATAATAGGATTGTCTAGTGATGCAATGATTGCTGACCAAGATGTTGCTGTTTTGGGATGAAATTGGGACAGAAAATGGAAATGTGGAACAAGAATGGGTTTAAGTTTGCGGAGGTGGTTTGGAGTCAAAACTACCTGAAGCTTGCAGAACATAGAGGGCTCAAGGGATGATGTATTTTTGTAGGCCAAACAGGAAGTAAAACATCACTCTGGTTCTTTGACAAAAAAAACTGTGATTTTTTTTTCCATTGTTTTTTGGATTATTGCAGAAATTAAACTCTGCGTTTATGATACTTACACGTAGTCTCCACAAATGAACACCACTTTTAAGACTTTTTAAATGTAAATACAATCGGCAGAAGTAAAAAGCTAACGTTAGGCTATAAACAAACTACACCACAGTTACATGAGTGTGAGTAACGAGGATGTAATGGCGGACAAGTTAGCGTGATGACGTTTACTAGTCTCATTTAGCCACTTGTTAGCAACCGCCTTTTTGTAGACACGTAAAAGCTTCAAAATCCACGAGTGGAGTATTTACTGACATATTTTACATCGTAGATTAAATTATTAAAATCTCTTCAGCTTGTGTTAACCACAGACCTTATTTCAGGCATCTAACTAAAAACCCATTAAATAAACCCATTGACCTCCAGACGAAGGAACCGGAAGAAATGTGATCAGTGGAGTCTACTACTTCATAAGTCTAATGATGAGCATGAAAGTTAATTCTTGACCTAAATATTAGTTTTCTGGAGCTTTCAGTGAATGTGAGCAAACTCTCTCTTTAGAAACTGTGAGAGGGAGTTAGTGGATCTTGTCTTAAAGGTGCAGTGTGTAGGATTTGGCAACATCTAGTGGTGAGATTGCAGATTGCAAAAAATCCCGAAACTTCTTCCGTGTGCCAAGTATGTAGGAGAGCTACAGTGGCCGACGTGAAAATGTGAAAACGTGAATGGCCGTATATAGAGTCAGTATTTGGTTTGTCCTTTGTGGGCTACTGTAGAAACATGGGGGCCGGCTCCGAGAAGGGGACCCGCTCCCCATGTAGATATAAACGTCTCATTCTAAGGTAACGAAAACACGATTATTTTCAGGGGATTATACACTAAAGAAAACATACTTATTAATATTATATTCCATTTCTGCCAACAGGTCCCCCTTAATGTTACACACTGTTCCTTTAAGATGTTTTCGTGTGTAATGATTTTCTTTTTTGTAAATAATATTAATGATAATAATGATATTTTTCCTCACTCCTTACCTAAACCACATTAGAGCGCCAAAAAATTGCGAATATTCGCATTTTTTTAATGTCGCTATTAGTAACAGGATTGAAATCTGCTCTCACTCTCAGATTGATTGATTGATCTTTTAATGAACTGACACACACAACAAAAAAATAGTTATTATGGTTTTCCAAATGGTAAATTTGCATTCATAATATATTCAAATATAAACACAAACTTTCCGCTCACAGACCATCACACGTTTTCATTTGGTACCCCCTCAGCGGAAAAGCAATACTCGTGCTCCGTCAGCGCAATTATACCTAAATCACTCATTACGGAGCAGTAATCTCCGCTCTCCACTGACATCCAAGTAATCTGGATTATGTCAGGAGGGCTGTAACGCAGCAATGACGCGATACACACCTCAGTCAGGTAATTAATAACCCTGGAGCTGAAGCGTACGTGAGTTTGTTTACATTGTAGATATCAGATTAGACATGTAGTTGTTGTGTTCCCTAACCATTCATTTACTGGCTTTATACAGCTGTGATAGAAATATAGCATAGGCCTATGTCAAGTGTATCATATCATTTCTGTGCAAGTACATTGAGAGTAACAAAAACCAGAGTCCTTGTATGTGCACACACTTACTTGGCCAATAAAGCTGCTTCTGATATGTGGAGTATTCACTCAAAGTTAGATACTTGATGGTCAAAGATGGCTTTGTGTACAATGATATTTCTATTAATGTGAACCATATCTGGATGATGTTTGGGTTTATACAAAACAACTGATGTTGAATCTGCTTCCTTGTTTCCTGTTAAATCACGAGAGCAACAAAAATGTCTCTCCAAGGCCCAATCACTTTAATCGACAGACACCACAGAGGAAAGCATAGTGTGCCGCACAATTCAGCCGATCATTTTTTTTGCTGCAAGAGAACGAAAATCGCGGCGTGAAAAGAGGGAAAGAGAAAAAGCCTCACCCTGCAGTGTAAATGACTTTCCCAGTTGTGTTTTTGGGAGGTAAATGCCACCATTTTGGGGCAGCCCAGCTCCAGTCTGTCACGGTGTTTCAGTGCTGATAAGCGAGGCACAGCGCCTCATTGTCACACAGAGGCGGAGGAGAGGAGAAGAAATATAATCCAGGCGGCAGAGACGCGCTGCTGGGATATGAAAAATGGCACATTATCAGTCTACTGTTTACATGATGGATGATTTATGATATGCAGGCAGTCAGATGTAAACAGAAAGACTGCTGTTACAGAATAAATGTTTATACTTGACATCTTGTAACCTTCTAATAAGAAGAATTACTATAACTGCTGATGGACAGCAGAAGTGTGAAATAGAATTATCCTTCGTTATAATCAACATATATTTATGAAGTCATACATATAATAGTTTTACTGTATTCAATGCATTTCTGAAATTGTTATTTACTTCTCTTTCCTCTCATCCTCTAGGCAGTCTGAGCAACAGAGGAAGTATTTCCTGTTGATAAAAAGTGAAAACGTGCCTCTAATGCTCTTTAGTCTTTCAATCTGACTGCAAGACTTTTTAAATGTGAACCATGAATGTAAAAGATGCACTCTTCAGTTGGGTAAATAGCAACCTCAGAGCTCCAGATCCCTGGCCTAACGCCCAGTCAGCGGAGATTCAGACCTGCGTCTGCGTTGCTGGGGCGTGTTGTTAAGGTACCGGTGAGACAATGAAATGCGATCCAGGAAGTCCAGTTTGTGTAACAGATTAATGCGTTTAAAGGTTTATCAAGGCTGTACAATAACACTCACAGACAGGATTGTACAACTCTGGAAAGGTATCATGGTGCCAAAGCCGCACATGAACTTCAGATA
Organism: Sebastes fasciatus; assembly: GCF_043250625.1. Classification (NCBI taxonomy): domain Eukaryota; kingdom Metazoa; phylum Chordata; class Actinopteri; order Perciformes; family Sebastidae; genus Sebastes; species Sebastes fasciatus. The sequence goes on from NC_133801.1 coordinate 17,482,741, forward strand.
AACTTTGAGATACATTTTAGCACAGAACAAGGGCTTATTGTGAACAATATTGTGAACCTATCCTTTAAAGGTTCTCTATAGGATATCCAGATTATTAAAGCTTCAGTAGGCAACAAGTTTTTGGCATCATTGGTCAAAAATGCCATAATAGCCTTTCAGCATATTGTAATTCAAGTGTTCTGAGAGAAAACTATTTTTCTGCACCTCCTCATGGCTCTGTTTTCAGGTTTTAGAAAATCTAGCCCGTGACTGGAGACTTTGACCAATCACAGGTCATTTCAGAGAGAGCGAGCGTTCCTATTGGCTGTGCTCCGGCTGGTGGGCGGTGCTTGGTATTTCCTCAGCAGATCTCAACATGGCTGCCGGGCGACAAACTTTCTCATTTTACAGCTAAACAGTACACTACAAGATGTTTCTGAAAACATTTGAGGATAGAAATAGGCATTACAGTAACAGAATATTGATTCATATTTGATCAGCACTGCCTAGTTTGACCGTTTGATCGGAGTTCGCCAGTCATTGACAGCTGCTCAGAGACGACAGGCTCCAACTCGGCTCTGATTGGTTGTTTTCCTCCGGGCTGTGAAATCTTGCAGATGCCGTTAGGAGCACCAGAGGACACAGAGGCACATGATTTTTTTTCAGATTACCTGTCTCATGCACTACTGTCAGGATATAGTGACCGTTTTATAAAAATAACTTTTTTAATATTTGCTCCAATTCTACCCACTGCAGCTTTAATATAGAAGACAACTATTTGCTATGTAAAGATATGGGCTACCTCTGGTAAAGAAAAGTTAAGCTAATGCAGATTTGCCTTAAACTTGCATTCTTTCTAATAGCCAGCAGGGGGCGACTCCTCTGGTTGCAAAAAGAAGTGTGATTGTATAGAAGTCTATGAGAAAATAAGCCTACTTCTCACTTGATTTATTACCTCAGTAAACATTGTAAACATGAGTTTATGGTCTCAATCGCTAGTTTCAAGTCTTCTTCAATACAGCATGATGTTCATTTAGTAAATTATGGTCCCATTTGGAGTCAAATAGATGATAATGCTGTTGTCCGGTCTAGGAGTTATCTGTGTTTTTGTCTTACAACTTTAACCCTTTCACAGTGTGTTTTCAGTTCATGAAAGTTAACATTTTCGTCCCCTTTCGTCTTGGTTGTTCTTAGCTCCACCCTCTCGTGTCGCTTCTGGTTGTAAAACACCAAGATGGCGACAGACAAAATGCCGAAATCTAGCACCCACCCTCCGGTTCCCCCTCAGGTTAACACTGTTAGCTCTGTCAGCACTGTTGCCGTTGTTTTCACTGTTAGCACCGTTAGCTGTGAGCCGCAGGCTCAGCTGTCGCCATGTTGAGAGCCGTGCGGAGGCAATAGAAATGCCCCCAATCTCTCATTTAGCACCTTTAACGTGCAGATGGTGGGGTAGAGAAGAGGATAAGGTTGAGCTGTCATGGCAAACCTGTTTATACCTGTTCTGACTGGCCACACAAAGGTTGGGTGAGAGGCCTGCTGTCTTAGGATAATGGTGCACACTTTGCTCGTCAAAGGCATTCGTGGTGTTGCACTCACGTTTGAATCCTGCAACTTCCAGCGTAAAGTGGACGGGCTTGTTGGATTGTCAAATTCAAAAATTTACATAATTGTTCAAAAAAAAATGTGGTGTCTTGCTAGATCCCATTATAATTTCTTAACCATAAAAGTGAGCAAATTTAAAATCAGAAGAAAAATACCCTCAAAAACTGAAAACTAAATTGTAATTATTATGTAAGTGGATGTAGAAGCTCTATAATAATAAATAATAAAATTACATTTTATTTAATGGCGCCTTTCATGTCACTCCAAGTCACCTTTACGTCACATAAAATCAGTAATAAAAACATACATGCACAACAAGCACCACCAATAGAACATCAATAAAATCAACACAATAGGCAACAGAGGACAGCTCAACATTAGATCCTCTGTTGTACTGCGGGTATTTTTGACTCAAAGAATCTACATCGGTGTGTTAATTTTGTCTCATCCAAATGATTTACTCAGAACAGCCCAGTTCCTTTTACACTAATGGGTGATCAATTATTTGGCCTTAATAAGTCTGGGACACAGAGCAGTGCTTTATCTACGTCGGGCGGGATTTCCACTCTCTGATGTCTGCCAACACAATGGATACAGCTTTAATTAAAATTGATTGGTGCAGCCGGTTCTTAATCTCCCATGCACAGCTGTCACAAGGTTACTCTTTCACAGTGATTTGACATGGAGAGAGACGGCTTGTTGCATCAGTAATCAACACGCAATCTCATGAACTGTCTTTCACTTGTGCTTGCTCTTTCTCTTTGAATCAGACAGTTGTTGCCACTCTCAGGATCATATCAACTCAATATTAGACGTTTTATCACATTAAAGGTGCATTATGTAAGATTGTACTGTCCTATAGAGCTTGAAAGGGTTATTATATATACAGATAATTCAGTGATTATTGGCTGGCTCTGATTTTTCTGGCTGAAGCTCTGTGTTAAAATCCAACCATCTGTGTGTAATTTGGTTTTCAATTGACAAAAACGGGAAAATATGCAGTCTACACATATCAATATTTATTTAGCTTCTTTCAGGATTTGATACTAAATCATCATATTAGCTCAGACCAACATGCAAAGGAGCCCAGACGAGGGGCAGAGGCGTAAAAAAATAAAAAGGGCGCCAGCTGCATGCGGTGGGACATAATTTTCTAGCATGTTGGGTAGCCTATATGGCACTGCATCATGATTTCTCCATTTTAAGGCCACCGTAGAGGGCACTTTATCATGTTTTATCTACCATAGGGGCATCCCCCAAGTCCACCAGTGCCTCTTTGTACCAATAGGGGGTGAATAATCCTTAAGACCTAATCACTACTGGAGGAGAGATGTCAGATATTCTACAGAAATCAAATAAAGAAAGTGGCAGCATATACAGTATTTCTCCACAGTCCAATGTTCCCGTGGTTGCCAGATTATAGACGTTATACCTCTTACATGGCTCAAGTGCATTGTCAATGGCTTGCACATGATAACTACAGTGTGTCAGCCAACAGGCTTTCCATAAGTACATAATTATGATCCAAGCTTAACATTGTTAAAAAAATGGCTTCTGCAATAAGACGCCCGACCTTTCGTGACCCCTCAAAATAAAGCGATGGCTACTTGTGACCATAGACTGTATATAAGAAGTGGATGTAGTCACCGTGACGTCACCCACCAAGATGGCAAAACGGTAGTCTTTGTGAACTACCGTTTTGCGATCTTGGTTTTTGGCCGTTGCGATCCTGTTTTTTTGCAACCAGAAGTGACACAAGACGATGGAGCTAAGTATAACCGAACGCTGTTTTGGGTGACTAAAAAGGTTATAATTAACTTTCATTAACAGAAAACACACTGTGAAAGGGTTAAAGTTGTAAGACGAAAACACAGACAACTCCCAGACCAGACAACGCTGTGGTAGCGACCTGTCAATCACAAGGTAGCCACGCCCTAAAGCATCCCCTGCTTTATGGTCTATTTGACTCTAAATGGGACCATCATTTACTAAATGAACATCATGCTGTATTGAAGAAGACTTGAAACTAGCGATTGAGACCATAAACTCATGTTTACAATGTTTACCAAGGTAATAAATCAAGTGAGAAGTAGGGTCATTTTCTCATAGACTTCTATACAATCAGACTTCTTTTTGCAACCAGAGGAGTCGCCCCCTGCTGGCTGTTAGAAAGAATGCAAGTTTAAGGCACTTCCACATTGGCTTCACTTTTCAGACCTGGAGGTAGCCCACTGCTTGTGACCCATCATCACTGGTTCCATACGTCTATGTGAGTGATGACCAGATCAACTAAAGAGAATTTGAATAGACCCCAGAAGAGATAAGCTTATCCAGTCATTGATAACAAAACAGCAATGACACGCCTAAACTTGCACCAAACACCCCTATATATCATATTCTGTTGGTAGTTTAGCTGAGAAAGTGAATGCACCTTCTCTGCAAAGGATGACATTTCTGAAAGATCTAAATCAGATTAAACAGGGATGAGCAAGCCAACCTTGTTCTCTAGTTTTGCTGTAGACCTCACTTATTATTCATTTTTTATAACTTTATCTATACATGTATTAATCCTATGGGGGGAACTATATACCTAGTATACTTACACAAGGAATCTTTGTTCTCATAAATTAAATTTACCAACTTCATTAAAGTAAATTTAAATGGATTTACTTTCTTTTGGGCTCTTGGCTATGCACAAAAGGAGCAATAAGAGTAGCTGAAATGCTGTTCGTCTAATAACCTGTTGTACAAAAAGGTTGCTAGTGGGAGCTCACTTGAACAGGCAATGATAGCTTGAAGCTTGATTTGTTTGCATTGTAATTTCAGCATGTGATTCCCATAGAAAAAAGGCATTTAATTCACAAATATCACTATAATCTACAGTATTTTACTGAATTTGCATCGATTGAATCGATCTGTCTTTATTTCCTTCATAATAAATCTAAATTAGTTAAACGCATCAAGACATTCCCTGTGGTTTGATGCTCTAATTTCAATAAAATCCTTTTACTCACTTCTTTCTCAGAACTTCTTGGGTACAAAGTTTTACTGTCCGCAAGGCTTTTTCTCTTTTTAAATCATAGAGGGAGGAAGACAGACAAATCATTAGAGTCCCTCGGGGTTCCTCTCACAGCCTGACCCTAAATGTGACACAGTGGTCAGTGTGTCTGTATGTGTGTGTGTGTGCGCCTGGGGAGACAGAGGTTAGATCATACTCTGTAATGAAGTGGTGTCATTTGGTTCACATGAAGAAAAGACACTTCTTAATGGGCTTTCTGACATGTTACAGGAGTCACAGGGTTTGTTTAAAGTTTATATCATTTATATTCTCTGGCTGTAATTCACTGCCAAAAGTTAAACTATCCCCAACATTTAGTTTGACCGCACAATCCAACGACCGCAGCTCACTTCGCCGCTGCTCTGGTGTGTTTTCGCCGTTTATGAGCTACTAATTACATTCATACATCATCAAGTTGTAACCATAGTCTGATGATAACAAAATCTCTTGATCCTTGATTGCTTTTATATGTATTTGTGCCCAAATCTTCCTCAGCTGCATGTGGAAAACTTTTTCTAGTGCTTTTACAAACATTATTTTTCCAATTTAGGAAATGGATTAACATTTGGGGAAATACCATAGATTGTATACAAGAAGTTAACGTAGTCTTTGTGAAGTCATGCATTGGTTTGTGGACTGACATTTTGAAGTTTCGAGTTCGGCCTTTTAGTCATCCCAATCTTGTTTTTTTGCAACCAGAAGTGACACGAGAGGGTGGAGCTAAGTACAACTGAACGCTGACTAAAACATTTTAGGTGACCAAAATGTTACAATTAATTTTCATGAACTGAAAACACACTGTGAAAGGGTTAGAGAATCCAGACAACTCCCAGATCGGACAACGCCATGGTAGCGACCTGTCAATCACAAGGTAGCCACGCCCCAAAGCATACCCTGCTTTATGGTCTATTTGACTCTAAATGGGACCATAATTTACTAAATGAACATCATGCTGTATGGAAGAAGACTTAAAACTAGCGATTGAGAGCATAAACTCATATTTACAATGTTTACTGAGGTAATAAATCAAGTGAGAAGTAGGGTCATTTTCTCATAGACTTCTATACAATCAGACTTCTTTTTGCAACCAGAGGAGTCGCCCCCGTTTCTTGGCTGTAGCTTCATGTTTACTGTACAGACGTGAGAGTGACACGCAGACTCACGGTATTGCGGACACTTGACCTTTTTTCGCAAATTCTATGAACATTCAGAAAAGGGCAGAAAGAGGGACTTCCGCCAGGATTACAGGGAGCGGGGAGAGGTAGTGGTTTTAAAACATGATTACACACCGGTAAAATGACAGAAATGTTCTTAAGGTCTCATTATGGGTTAATTTTTGCAAATATTTTGGCTTTTTGAAGGGACACACACAGTTACAGAGGCGCTTTGTCTGACTTGAATGTGAGCGCCGTCTGGATTACCGTGAGCCCTAATCCGGACACAGTGTTCACTGACTGTATTTCTCCCAAACGATTGGTCCAAAATGTGTCAATCAATCTTTGGTATGCGTGTAAGACCTGCCCTCAGAGACAGATCAATGAATTAGGCTTTTCTTTCCTTGCATTGATATTTTTTTCTGTCCGAAACCCTGAGCCTCCGTTATAGATCTACTCATTTAACTCTTAGCAAGAAAGTGAGCAAGCATATCACAAAAAGTCAAACCATGTCTTTTTTTGTCATCTTCGTGGTTCAGTGAGTTTAGATCACAATATTTGTCCTCTTAAAACCCTCTCAAGGAAGTATTTTTTTCCACTCGGTGATGCAGGCCGGTGAAAGATAAGAGGAATGAATCTCATCTGCATTCAGCTGCTCAGAACGCAACCTCTCTACGAACCTCAACGTTTGCCAGTTTGCCTACAGGTGCTATTAACCGAGAGACATGAAACAGCCTGCCATGCACAGGTGCACTGTACATCATGGTGTGAACATCAAGGTGTAATAACTCTAATGTCACTAGCTGCCTTCAGCTATGGGTTATTTTAACGAGAAGACGAGTAAACATGTCTGCATTGTTCTTGCTCATGTTCTGGGATTAATTCAACTCGCAGTCTCCGCATTGATGGCAGACCACAGGGTCAAATGGAAAGAATAAGGCATGTGAAGTCAATCCCTGTGGCTGAGAGTCTGTAACTCCGGGCTAATCTCGGGGATTAAGGAGCTATAAATGGCAGCTCGCTTGCTCTTTATGAATGCCACTTTGGTGTCAGACAGGCTCTGTATCTGAACACAGGAGCACAGCATGACTCAAGACGTGGTGCTAATTTTACTCTCTTTAGAGGGGCTGCTGCCAGAGGGATCATTTCAGGACTGTATTGACTTTGTATTCCAGTAGAGGGGAAATTACTGTGTTTAACAAGAATCTGCTGTCGGTCTTTGGGTCTATGACTAATGCATGTCAGCATAGATGACTGTTAGAAACCACACTGCAACGCTAAAAACATGAAATGAAATGCATGGAAATCACAATAAAATGAATGTAGAGAGACCTGCATGTGCTGAGAGGTAATGACGCGTTTCCTCACAGGGACAATAAAGCCTATTGTAATCTATAATGTCATATTATAATTGAAGTCACTGTTGACACACACACCCTCTTAATATTCTGCATCAGATCTGCACATCCCGAATCCCCCCGTGCTTCAAGCTTGAGAAATCAGGCAAAAAGGAGGCCCTCAAGTCTATAGGAGGAGGCTTCAGGTATATACCTATATAATCGGACATGCCACATTTCATTTGCGTACCACCGATGCCTAACCTGAGATCCTCTCCTTTGATTCGCTGCTGCACCTTGTTGTTGCTGAGCAGCCAGGTGGATGAGGGGAAGGAAAAAGACAGGCTAATCGAGCTGGCACACTATCAGAAGGAGCGTTGCTAGGTGACGGTGTTGAAGGAAGTGAAGTGGAGCACTTCATGTGTGCGTGTGTGTGCGTGTGTGTGTGTGTGTGTGTGTGTGTGTGTGTGTGTGTCAGTAAAAGACAGAAGGAAAAAAGAAAGAAAGATCTGAAGTATGTGCATGTTTATCATGGTTTACAAGACAACGGGATTCATGCATGTAGGGAAATAGTAACTAACACATTTTCTTTTGCAAGTTTTATAGTAATTGTAATAGTTTGGTTGAACACTATGTCTTTGCATTGATGAAGAGTTATGGCAAAGATCATTTTTCCAACACCGCTACTATTTGTGTCGGAGCCAGAGCAAATTCTTAAAGGAATAGTTCAACATGTTGGGAAATAGAGCCCGGCAGGGATGACGTATTTTTGTAGGCCAACCAGGAAGTTAGCATCGCCTCGGGTTCCCTCGACAAAAAGTCAATAGTATTTTTCCATTGGGTTTTGGATTATTGTGAAAATGAGCTCTGTGGCAAACAAACGTTTATGATATTTACATGTTTGTTCAGCAAGATATCTTCACAAATGAACACCACTTTTATGATTTTTAAAGCGTAAATGCAATCGGCAGAAGTAAAAAGCAAACGTTAGACTATAAACGAACTACACCACGGTCACATGACTTCACCTCACCACCACTACGCTAAATGCGGACTAGTGTTCGGCGTGATGGCGTTTTGTAGTCTCATTTAGCCACTTGTTAGCAACTGCCTTTTTTAAGACATATAAAAGCTTCACAATTCACGAGTGGGATATTTATTGATGTATTTTATATCGTAGAACAAAACGTTAAAAAATCCCATTGACTTCGAGACGAGGGAACCGGAACTCATTTCCGGGTTTTAGGACTAATTTTTGCACCACTCTTTACACTTTCTTGCCGAGAGTCAGATGATAAGATAGATGCCACTCTCATGTCTGTATGATACATTTGCAGCAGCTGGTTAGCTCAGCTTAATAACTGAAAGCTCTGTCCAAAGGAAATAAAATGTGCCTAGCAGCACTAATTAGCATGGTTGCGTCCAAAATTCCACACTAAGATGCTATTTATTACCCTAAAACAGTATGTGAGATATTTTAGTATGTCCGAAACCTTAGAATGAAACCAATAGTACGCGAATTGCATACTATTTCCGGTGTAATATTACAGTATGCAACGCTGGACACTACGGCGGCATAAATATCCCACAATGCAATGCGGTAGTGACGACAACGTTCATAACAGACGTTGACGGACAGCTCTGTAATGTCAGTAACGCTTCAATTTAACTGCAAGTATAAGATTTCACTTTGCTAGGTGTAATATATATTTTAAATTAATTCAGACTTTGATTCTCACAAACCGTCGTTTTGGTCACATGAGGTTGACACGGGTTACCATGGTTACATGTCTCCAACCTGCAAGGAGGCTCTAAGGAAGTGACGACGTAAATTACTGCTCAGTGCGTCCGAAAAGATACACACTACTGTTTATTCACACAAAAGTAGGTTGAACGATAGTAGAACTATTGAGTATGTAGTGCATAGTATACGATTTCGGACGAAGCCCATGTTTTATGACATGGCTTTGAGGAATACTTGATTCTGATTGGTCAATCACGGCGTTCTACGGTCTGTTATTTTGTTGTGAAATAAACCCCTTCAGGGTGATGCAAGAAGGTCATTTCACAACAATGACCGGCTCGCTGTACATTATCCCTTACATATCTTGTGTGTTTAATCCATACAACAACCAAAGTGTAAAAATGACAATTCGTGGTTTTACATGGGGGTTATGTGGCAGACTATTTCATGGTCAGGATAAGCTTAGCTAACTGGCTGTATCCCTGCATTGAAGGGACAGACAGAGTGGTGTCTAACTCTTAGCGAAAAGGTGAGTTATTCCCAAAATGTCTCCTTTAACAATTCTTCATATTCATGTTTTGAAGCTAGCCTCTGGGGTGCTTCACTCACCTATTCCTAGCATGCAATTATGTGTTTTAGTGTAAAAGGGAGGTATTTATGCCCACAGGGTAACAGGCATGGAGTTATTCCTAACAGTACACTTTAGAGTTGGTTATTCAGGATGAACTGCAGACCTCACTATGGAGATTATTCACATTAGCTCCCGGTGAAAAGTTCCCACACTGAGGTCTGTCATCTGACATTTGTTCTGGAAAGACATGCACGTTATTCAACAGCGTGGTTAGATAAATCACACGTGTTTTGTTATTGGGGTGGATCCTTTATACACATTTCTCAGTATTATTTTGATTACCCAGTGCTGAAAACCACTGTGCAGTATGAATTACTGAATCATTTAATTACTTTTACAGACCATGTGTAAATCACTGATTGCTAGATTTGTCCCAGCTGTGTGTTAGTAGAAAACCACTTTGAAATCAATCTACACCTTGACAAATGAGAATGTTTTGCCCAAAATAAGAGATCCAGATCCTAAATATTCCCAAATGCAAGCCCAGACATCTGTTATTGCTGTGAAACAAGGCCTTGGTTCATCATAAAAAAAGAAGCTACATTCATCAGATACACCAGTCAAGATGTTTTCCTCAAATATGCATAATCCTCCGACTAAACAGTGAACATTATTACTACTCCTACAAACCTCTGAAAGACAGTACAGTCAGTCAAGCTGCTCTGTGTGCAGACTGAGGCTATGCAATCAAAGCGGTGTAGTCTGGAGTTGGTAACATGCTCTGGGTTTAATACGACTGTGGGAGTGACATGGTTATGTGTGAATTCTTGCACTGGACTGGGTGAAAGTGACTCCACCGACTGAGCTATCAGATGAAACGCTCCATCTGTCTTTTTCTGGCGAGCAGCCATCTCTGATTCACAAAATGCATCTATCGGTCATTTGCCCACAAAGAGAGCTGCTCAGTGACGGCGACACAAGACACATTCAGAGTACTCCGCCAACAGATTCTGAAATAAGCGGCATATTTGTCAGAAATGATCAATTTAGTGGATGACAAATATTTTACCCTTTAGAAACACTCTTTTCCTAACTTACTCCAGTCTTTATACTGGAACATTGCCTTGAGGGAGAAGACAGATTTACCAGTTACCTCTATTGATGTATTGATATAATGTGACTATAGTTTGGGGATGAAAATCGGTGCCCTCAGGAGGTATTTAAACAAGTAATGAATAATGATATGAAAATAATTAGAAATGTGATTATGATGCATTTTTGTGTCCATTCATCAAAAACAGACAAATAAATAATAATAATAATAATAATAATAATAATAATAATAATAATAATAATAATTATAATAATAATTATAATAATAATACGTAATATAATATAACAGATAGATGATTGTGTTACATAAAATTAGTCTTTAAGATCAGAAACGGAATTTTTTTTGTATCTTTAATTAATTACAATTGATCCTATAGATCAGGGGTCTCAAACTCGCGGCCCGCGGGCCAATTGCGGCCCGCAAGACGATATTTTGTGGCCCCCACCTTGATATGAAAGTTTAATGTTAGTGCGGCCTAACCTTTTTTATATAAAGTTTTTTATAAAGTTTTTTTTGGGGGCATTTTTTCATTTTTATTGACAGGACAGTGGATAGAGTCTTGGAAAGGGGGGAGAGAGAGAGTGGATGCGGAAAGGGCCACAGGCCGGATTCGAACCCGGGCCGCCGCGGTCAGGACCAAGTCTTGTTACATGGGCGCCCGCTCTACCAACTGAGCTAACCAGGCGCCCTCGGCCCGCGAGTTTTATGTGAATGGCAGTTTGCCGTGGAAGGTCCCTTTGTTGCGCGAGCCCGAGCTGAACGAACCTACCAATCACAGCGGGGTATATGGCTCCCGGGGACGGGCAATCGGCCGGGCTTGATGCAAGCAGAGAAACATTTCACAACAACTGTGGCGGCGCCCGTGTAACATCGCATAAGCTCGATTAAAGCTTGATTTATACTTCTGCGTTGAATCGACGCCGTAGCCTGACGTGCACCTCTCCAGAAATGTAACTACACGTCGCGGCGACGCAGACCGCAACAGCTGTGATTGGTCCAGTCGCTCAGCGATGCTGAGCGACTGGACCAAGTTCTACTTCTCTCTGCCTCCATCTTTTCAATGTTTGTTCACACAAATCCACTCAGATATATTGTCTCTTTTCGGCGTTGCAGTAATATCAGTAAAAGTTCTGTGGTTCAACAGTTATTAGCTCCAACTCCCTCAGTTTCTGTTTGTAGTACAAGAAGAAGAAGGAAACTCATAGAGACGCCGCCGCCAACTAGCGGTTTGGTGGTGTAATTGCAGAGCAACACAAACACAGCAGGCACAACTTTATTGCGGAGTGACACCAAGTGGAATGAATATATATCTTGTCTTTTTCAAAGCCTGCAGTGAAGAGAAAGGTTGGTGACGAGCACAGACAATTTCAGGAAAAGTGGGAGACGCAATAGGCCATGTTCAGAAGAACCGTTCATGTTCTTCAATGTTCCATTCATGTTCAGGACAGTTCATGTTCAGAAGAACCCATTCAAGTTAAAGAACTGTTAATAATGACGTTTGAGAAGATTGTTGTTTTTTTTAACAAAGCTTTTTTTGTGGAATACCTGATGCGGCCCAGCCTCACCCAGACTCTGCCTCCAGCGGCCCCCAGGTAAATTGAGTTTGAGACCACTGCTATAGATGTTATTGATAATTTATTGTCCATTCAGCAAAAACAGACAAATACTTAATAATATAAGTAATAATATAAATAATAATAATCATCATCATCATCATCATAATTTTATTATTATTATTATTATTTTTAATTCATTACGATTGAGAAAATCATACAAATGTTATTGATACTTTATTAATCCTATTATTTAACCTTTTATTAGTCACATTACATTAACGACATTGATATACTGAAAGACTACACGTCAAGTTGGAGTTGGTGGTGTTTGTTTTCCATACAGCATGATAACAAGGCTCAGTTCACAGTGTCAGCAGTGTTACACGCAGACAAACATCAATATAACACATTAAATTAATCCTCCCATTACACTGGCTAGTTTGGATTAACCTCAGCACACTGAAACAAACAAACCTTCCTCTCAGTCTCTCAGTCAGTCACTTACACATTACATCACTCATCTTATATTAAATAGGATTAGAAAAATGATTGCTGCTTATCATGTTATAGATGCATATATTTTTAATATGAGTAGCTCAATTGAATTTTAATTGCAGAGTATTATATATCAGCATTTGGTCCAGTTTATGATGTTTAAAGCTCGTCTTCTAGTCATGCTGCTTTGAATTCATCTAAAACTAACTCTTTACAGTGATTAGTTTCAGGCCACATAGTATGCAAGTGCTCTATAAACAGTGTGTGAAAGTGTTTCCTTGCTGTTCCTTCAGAAGAAACACAATCCCAGACTAGCAGTAGGCTTATAGTAATATTCTCAGAGCAGATAAGCACCTCACATCAGATGAACTGACACTAGAGGGCACTGCATCAAACAGCAGCTCTCCTTCACCGTCTAACTAACTGCAGTTTAGAAGACAATGTGAAGAGACTTTGAGCAGCTTCACATGGAAACGTCTTGAGCAGTCTTGTTATGTTCACCATGGAAACACTCCACTCACATCTACAGTATGTAAACATGAAATCATCACCAAAGACAAGCCCAGTGCATTCTGCAATGCATGTGCATAGAGATGCAACAGCTGCAAGTGTACATAAGTTTTACACAGCTAACTACCAGTCTACAGTTATTACTGATTAGTTCTTGACATGACACCACAAGGTTGTTAATTGTTAAGAACTGGGGATATATAATTATTCTAGATTTCATTTTTGGGGGTCTGCATGTCAACGTATGTCACATCAGTGACCATCAAAAGACAAGAACATTATGATTACACAACTCAAAAAGATGACATAACATTCTTCGGTTAGATATAAAAGGTTATACATTAAAGAATGTTTTGTAGATTTTTTTTTTTTCCAAAGGTCAGTCTTTTAGTTCTACACTTCACGTACTTGTAAAAGCTTTTTCTTGAATGCTCTAATGTTGAATTCATAAAAACGTCCCTGATTTGTACACAGACATGATTTCTACCTGTAACCACTATGAATCACATGAATAACTCTGATGATGTTGTGATATGATGAAAGACTGATGATAGATTAGATAGATTAGGGCTGCTAATAGGCTAAAAGCTGAAATCTGTGTATTTATAATTAACATGTCACAAGATCCATCTGTATGGTGAAGCACTGAAATACTACAAATACTGCACACTCTTGCATGTTCTGTTGTTTAAAAAAAGTTTTATACGGTATGTCATATGCTCTATACATTTGCAATTACTTTATTTAATTAGTAAATGGCATTTTGTCTACATTGGAGCAACAATAACTGTGAGATATCATAAAGAAAGACATTAGATGTTCTGTCATCTTTAATGTAGTTTCAACATCAGACTTTTTGCAGATTTCAGCTTTAATTAATTAGGAAAGCTGTGTCGTCGTAGTGTCACATGAAATCTGTGAGTTTTACATCAATGTCCGAATCATGCAGTCCACTGTATTAAACAATAATCTCTAAATAGTCCTGTTTCACAAGAGGGATATTTTTAGACAAGGTGTCAGGTATAGTGTACTGTACTTGTCTATAAATATCTCCACACAGGTGGCTTAAGCCTGTGTGGACCATCTGCTCCCTAACCCTCAAGTTTGTGTATGCGCAGACAGACATGCACGAATACACAAAATCTTTCATGTGTGTGTTTATCTTATTTGACCTCCATCTTTGCACCTTACAGTCTTTTGAAATGTGTTGCATTAAGCCATCGGTATGAAAGACCCTTTAACCCTTATGCAACATAGACCGCTAATAAAAAGCTGCCCTGATTATAACCCTAATGAGATAGTAAGTGTGTGTGTGTGTGTGTGTGTGTGTGTGTGTGTGTGTGTGTGTGTGAGACGCTCCCCTCCCAACCAGCCGGTCCATGTGATCGTAAAACACAATAAGCCTCTTAGGTCTAATCCTGCCGCGTTGGATGAGGAGTGTCTCGCACATGCACACACACACACACACACACAGAGTGCCGGCATGACTAAATCCGTCACCCTGCTCGGGGTACCTGGGTTTCTGTCGTCCAGTGGGCTTGCGTTCACTTGATGATCCTCCTGAAAACCTGTTAGCGAGAAGTAATAATGAATGTGAATGTAAAAAGAGCATAGAGGAGAACGGGGTTAGTGGTCACACTTTCATTTGAATCCCTCAAAAATCAAAAACGGTATCCTCATATCATGAAGGCCAGTCAGGCAGGAATGGAGTGACCGTACTCTCCTTAAGCTCATTTTGTTCAACAGATATGGACTGTTAAATATGTCTTGTGCACTTGTGACAACCATTCCCATCATGGGGTTGATTGTCTCTGTGTTATTTTAATGGAGAAAAATAAAACAATGCAGACAATCTTAAGAATTTTAAAAGTTTAGTTTCATTGAAATGCAACAACCTAACACATCTCATTCATCGAGAGAATATATATATACAGGAAAAATCATTCCTAAAAGTGCTTTTTTTTTTTTTTATCCCCATATAATAATACTCAACTCATCCTTATGTCAGTCACTCACTAACGGTTACAGCAAACAACCACATGTTGTAGCTTACTAAGATAAACCCCATCTAGCTCTCCCATCATACCTTTTAATGGTGATAGTGGTTTTAATATAAACCCATTGTGTAAAAGCCCAGAAGAGAAACACAGAAGAGCTGGATATTTTAACACAGACATTAAAAACACTAAAAGTCCCCTCACTTCTGTGACAAGTGTCTTACTCCTGAAATGACCCTGTAGGTGACCTCTGACCCCAATTCTGAAAATCTCATTACCAACATGTTTAACAGCGCCCTCTAGCTCTAGGGAGCGAGATCTAATGATTGTGACAACCAACCTCGTTTGCCCCATGATGTGAAACAACCTGTTCAGTCAGCAATATTATAATAAGGAGGTGTGTGTGTGTGTGTGTGTGTGTGTGTGTGTGTGTGTGTGTGTGTGTGTGTGTGCGCGTGTGCGCGTGTGTTATGTCTTTTGTTGTTCATTTCTTTTCTATGGTGTCTATATAATACTATTGGATTTGTATATCACGATGAAAGTTTTAACACTTTATTGTGATTTCAATCTCCAACAAGTACTCTTGATCAAATGAATCACACTGACATAAAACAAAACAGAAACCTCATAACATAAGATACATTAGAGACATAAACAGTGGTAAACACACAAAAATGACCATAGTCAAACACTAAAAACGTAATGCATAAAAAGGAGAAAGTAAACACAATTAAAACCATCTTCACCTCCATAAAAAAGAAATATGTGCAGCACATTGTACTACTACGTATATGAGCTATGGTTACATTAAAGCTTCACTCTGCGCACCATGTCCTTGTTTTAATACGTGTAAAAAATAAATTACTTTTTTACACAAGAAATTGTAAAATACATAGTAAGAAGGTGAGAGAACAGTCCAGCTTCAGTGTGGGCAGACAGACAGGAAGCAGGCTAACTAGTGTTCTTGTTCTTTTAACACTATACCCCATTGTCTCCCAGTCTTCTACACACAGATAGAGAGACTTTACACTGAATCACACTGGGATACATACTGTACAGGGCATGACCACAGTGAGATGGTGTATTTCTGTATGTCCTGGAAGAGGAATCCCTCTTTTTTCCTTCTTTAAATTGAGCATATAAGGCTTTCAATCTGAGGACAGAGGGTGTTGTATGTTGAACAGACTGTAAAGCAAATTTGTGATTTGTAATTTGGGGCTACATAAAAAAAAATGTACGTGACTTTGCTTGACTATTTTGAAATGTATGTGCTAATTGATGTGGTGTGAATTATTATTACTATTACAGCCGCAGAACCAGATATCTCATATGAACGTGCAGAGCGGTGCAGTCCTGTGGGTCTGATGCATGTTCATTATGCCGAGGAAAATAGCTCTGGATTCAGCTATTAGTTCATTTTACAACTTTTAGGACATAATGATGTAAATGAGGGATATTTAAGTGTTCGTACTGGGAAGTTGATTTACCTAAAAAAAAATTATCCTCTGATTTACAGACGTCTCTTTATACATTCATGGCTATGGACTCATTGGCGTTTTCAGTCCAAAATGGCCACTGTTGTCAAAAAAGCACCAGAGTTTCGCCTCTGTGCTTCTATACTCTTTGGTTTGGCTCAGCTACGAGCCAGAATGCTAACGCTATGCCAGCAAGATTCAATGTCAATAACATTGCGTACGGTTGACAAACAGTAAATACAATTTGACAGTATGTTTAACAACACGACTAGCTAGCTATCCAGCCATGTCATTGACCCCCAAATCAATATTAAGACTTTGACGAACAATGGTATAGCATGTGTACCGTAGCCTGAAATAGCGAGTTGAATAGTAAATGTAATGTGATATAAAGTATCAGAGGTAAAGTGTAAACTTACTTCTTAGAACTACTTGTTCGTACGTACGGTACGTGTCCATTATCAGGAATTAATGTAGACCCAGCAGCCAATCAGAATTGAGTATTCACAAAGTGTAATTCACACAAGCACACCATGAAGATTTACACTGATTCTTGTTCATTGTAGCCTAGGTATAGATCCACAACACAAAACCTGTCCGACAGGGTGTGTGCTTATTGTTGGTGTAGCACCTTGGCACAGAGAAAGATCTGTTGTGTAAAAATAAACTTATTGTGAGGTTACAGTGGGTCTGGAGAATGTTTTGAGCATGGAGCAGGCTTATGAATGAAATCTGTTCAGACTCGCCCGTAACAACAGATATTACTGTATCTTGGCAGAGAACTACAGAGGTGACAATTTCTCATTAATTGACAGCTTGCTGCCTGACATGAAAGGTTTGCTTCATTCACAGTGACATCATGAAGAGAGGAGAAATAGACTCTTTGTAGTATTGGGATGAGAAGACATGTCTAAAGGGTGTTTTTCTCCCTTTTTCAGATTATCTTTGTTCTCCAGAAGAAAATGTCCACATGATCGACTTCACCAGGTTTAAGATCCGTGACATGGAAACAGGGACGGTGCTGTTTGAGATCACTAAACCTCCAACACCAGGTCAGCTCCAAACCTCAGGAACTAGATAACAGATTATATTCAATATATTGTTAATACTATTGTATGATATTCTTCTTTGTCTCCAGATCCTGCAGAGGATAATGTAATGTCATAATTGATATTTTTCATGTCACTTCTTTTCTTTTAAATGTCTCCTCTTTAGCGGGAGGCAGAAAGCTCTGTGACCCCAACGCCGGCCGTTTTGTCCGATACCAGTTCACCCCAGCCTTCCTGCAGTTGCGGCAGGTTGGAGCCACGTAAGTCAACGTTCAGTGTGTATGTATGCGTCCGAAAAAAGCTGAATGATGCAATAATGTCTGGTCAACCCCGCTGCACTGACAGAAGACACATACCGGATGTGGGAGGTGTGTGGGAGGTGTGTGGGCATCCGTGTGGGACGGCGGGCTGACGATGATGAGTGTGAACATACAGAGCAGACGAGCCCGCCTGCTGAGTCAGGCACCAAATAGCTGTCAGGGCTCCCGAGTGGCGATCATCATCAGACTCCTACTCTGTGGCTGATTTCAATCCAACCCAATAACTGACTCATAGATAATCTAGGCTTAATGAGAAAGCTCAATATATAGATACAATGTTCTTCGTGCACCATATAATGGTAGCAGTGTTGTGTCAGAAAAGCTTTGTGTTGACTGTTGTTCTGGAGGACCAATTTAAAGGATAATTATATTAAATGAAGTCAGGCTAGTAGACAGGTTGTTAGTCAAACTTTTATTTGTATTTTCATGATCCCACAGTATTTTGTCTCCCCTTTTGAATCCAATATTTCCAAGGACTGTGGCGGCCCCTGCCACGGTCCAAGCAGCAGACGTTTTACATTTGACCAACGAAGAAGAAAGGTAGAGCAGAGCAGCAGCTGAGACATTTGATTCAAACGTTGCACGGACATGAGCAGACGCGGAATCGTGACGAGGAAACGTTTGGATCTTTTATACTCCGTGCGGATTTCTCCTCACGGCAAACAGACATCCTCAAGGCTCCTCAAAGTTCAACATTTCGGCCGTCCATCCGCGTCTGTCTAATTAGAAAAATTTGGATATGCGAAAATCTGGGTCGTGTCTGATGGTGTGATGTCACTTTGCCCGTGTGGACACTCGCAACCCTGGTATCCCGTGTTCACAACATTCAGTTCCATTTTCACCTAACAAATGTAGTCGTTCTAAGCCCAACCATGTAGTTTTTTCCTAAACCTAACTAAGTGGTTTTGTTGCCAAAACCTAAATTGACGCCAAGGGGCGTGACAAAGTGGTCGACGAGTTGGGATGAGAATATGTTGGTAATGGCCAAAACGATACAAATAAGGACCGAGTTAAAATAAACTGCAATTAACCTTTAAAGTTTACTTGACTTGTGAACAGTCCCCAAAGATTATATTTTCATTTGCTTCCAGGTTAATAAATTAAATTCCTCCCTGTGTTTTTACAGAGTGGAGTTCACAGTGGGAGACACACCCATCAACAACTTCCGCATGATTGAGAGACATTACTTCCGCGATCAGCTGCTCAAGAGCTTTGATTTCGAGTTCGGCTTCTGCATGCCCAGCAGCAAGAACACGTGCGAGCACATCTACGAGTTCCCCGCGCTGTCCGAGGACATCAGTGAGTGTCACACACACAACACTCTGACGCACACGTGACCACAAGAGACAAACAGACAGAGCCGTCTTATCAGATCTGACAGGATATAATGAGTGTTGTGTGTCTCTTTTCTCTCTCAGTGCGTGAGATGATCCTGCACCCTTACGAGACGCAGTCCGACAGCTTCTACTTTGTGGACAACAAGCTGGTGATGCACAACAAGGCAGACTATTCCTACAGCGGGGGGCCATAGGAAGACCACCCTCCACCTTTCACTCCTCCCTGCTCTAGACATTTCCCACGACCACTTCAGGACCAGAAACAGATGAACTAATGGACAATTCGCTGGCATTAAACGTCTCACTCCTGTTAACTCCATAAATTTCCATTCAGGTATTCAGCTGCCAGACCAATAGATTTCTCCCTTTGCCTCTTTGCAGGAACATCGAATTCTGCCAGTTTTATCATCAGTGTGTGTGAGCGAGTGTGTGGGCAGCAAAGTGTCTGTACATACTGTTGATTTCAGTCTGTATATGTGGGTTCCACTTGATCATCAGCAAGACGTTGATTCATTTACATTTTGTGTGTTTTGATAGCTATTAATATGAAGAGAAAAGGGCGACAGTGAGTCAGAAACACACCACGAGACATAGAGAGGAATGAAGTTACCCTGAAACAGTTTAATAATAATAATTAGTCCATTCAGATGTATATTTATTTATATAGTTTGTATAGGAAGCTCATTACATTTTTACTCCTGAAGTTTCTTAAATTCCTAGTAGCACACATCTGAATGATTCATTCTGTCGTCGTTCATTTGAACGACAAACAGAAACGTGTACTTTGTTTATGTGAATGTGTCATTTGTTGTATGTGTTCATGTAGTACTACTACTTCAGGAGTATTTTTTAAATAAATAGCTACTTTGGGAGTGTCAGAAAACCATACCGATTTTGATATCCAGTACGTTCTCTGTAGTACTGAACACTGTGTATACTTTAATTATGATAAATGTTTTAAGTATCAAATTAAAAAGTATGTAAAGTTTTGACAGCGGGAATTCCATCACTGCAATAAATATGGGATTTTGTTTTCGAAATCTTGATATCCATTGTTAAAGATGAAACTGAACAAAGAAAGTAAACAGTGAAGTAAAAAATGTAGATTATCAAAACAGTGATGCTTCAGAATCAGAATCAATAGAAACAAAAGATACAAAATAAAGGGAATGAAAACTAAGTTAATATAACCCAGAGGTAAGTTATACTGTTATTGTGTTCTTGGTTCATAATTAAATTTATTTCCCTGGCTTTTATTGGTGAGATGGAAATTTATTTAAAAAAGACAATGTTACCTGATACAATAGTTTAAATCTAAGCAGCGTCTTGAAATTTACCATATTCCAACACTTTAAGAGCAATGATTAAAGACATGTTTTAAAACATCAAAACAGGTCATTACAACACCTTTAAATAAACAGTTGTTGAAACTCAGGAACCCAAAGTGCTAAAATAATGCCTGTAAATAAAGTTTGCAGGTGGTCTGTATTGTATTTCTTCTCATGTTTATCAGGATACTTATTGTAGAAAACATAAAATACAAACAAAAAGTAAAAAATCTGACTGTTACAGAATCATTCTATCATTTTAATTATAAGAAAATAAATCCTCATATTGACCAAGCTGCAGGTCACAAAGTGTCTTTGCTGCCATCTTCTGTGACAACAGTCTTACTGCACTGTTGCCATGAGAACGCCTATCATCACTCCAGGGTGTAAACAGCTTCTCTTATGCTCAGCCCGTATCATCACAGTGGAGCCAGTGATTGTAAAATATACAAAACACAATTTCACAGGTTTGCTTTTAATACAAATAATGTTAAGTTACATTGAGCTTATTCAACGAGATGTTCAAAAATGCAATAACTGATTTTTTTTAGTTTGTTAGTTAGTTGGAAAAGCACTAATTAACAGTGTGTCCGGTGAGCCACATGAGACAAAATAGATCAAAGCTATCAAAACATTAAAAAGGTGAATTTTAATCCGTTTTTTTTCACATTAACACAGCAGGATAATCCAGGCGACTGTACATTTGTTTGAATGTAAGGTGCTTAAGCAGAGGAAATCCTCGTATGTTTTTTACACTCTAATATGGAGAAATTAAACCCTTGGAAATAGATAACCAATAAAGCAATTTAATTATTATTACCATTTGCTAACTCACAACAGGAGCAAATAAATAAATGGTGGGGGAAGAAATGTGTGTTGAAACAGACAAAAAAAGATACAACTATTTCCTCCACAGCCTGTCACACGGTGGTAAACAGAGGATTTGATGGTTTAAATAACCACCAAGCTAATACTGTGGCATGAAGCTGCTTAAGGTTAATGTGGAACATTAACGGTGAGGGAGTTTTAGGTGTTTACATTAATGAGACGGATGCAGTGCAGGAGGTCAGGCACCCGGCCAGACTCTCCACCCCTGAATAAACCACAGGATGCAGCCCGTTCAAACAGCCGTGCTGCTCAAAGTTTCTGCCCGTGTTTTCATCCTCATACTCTGCTTTTCGTCGACCAGGAGAGGAGACCTGCAGGTAGCTGGCCTGGGCGCGGTAGTCCTGCAGGGCAGAGGTCGTGGACGGGGTCACGGTGGTGACTTGCGGATCAGACACCAGGCTGTCCTGCTGTAACTCCTCCCACAAGTTACCTGAGAAAAATAAAGTGATATCTTTAACTCCTTGCTGACAGAACAGACCTTTTGATTATATCACAATAAGAAAAGCATAGGTGTAAATAATAATATTAACTAGAATGGCACTCGGAGAGCGCAGACCTCCGCCCCCCTCTACGTTCAGCTTGCAGCTAGTAACACCTGAGCTTTTCCTGCTGTGACAAGCCAAAATGTCTGCTGTGAAAAAGATGTGTTAGAGGATAAAGACAATAAAGCAAAATTTCACATCCATCATTAATGTAATTAATTGCACCTGTGCTTTTTTGTATTAAAGAAGTGGACGTTGTCACTGTGACGTCACCCATTGGTTCGTGGGTTGCCATTTTGAAGCCTCAAATTCGTCATTTGTGCCGTCGCCAGCTTGGTTTTTTGCAACCACAAGTGACACGAGAGGGAGCTAGGTACAACCAAACGCTGAATAAGACATTTTCAGGCGACCAATATGTTACAATTAACTTTCATGAACTGTGAAAGGGTTAAAATTGTAAGACGAAAACACGGACAACTCTCAGACCAGACAACGCCGTGGTAGCGACCTGTCAATCACAAGATAAACACGATCTAAAGCATACCCTGCTTTATGGTCTATTTGACTCTTAATGGGATCATAACTTACTAAATCAACATCATGCTGTATTGAAGAAGACTTGAAACTAGCGATGGGAACATAAACTCATGTTTACAATGTTTACTGAGGTAATAAATCAAGTGAGAAGTAGGGTTATTTTCTCATAGACTTCTATACAATCAGACTTCTTTTTGCAACCAGAGGAGTCGCCCCCTGCTGGCTATTAGAAAGAATGCAAGTTTAAGGCACTTCAGCATTGGCTTCACTTCTCAGACCCGGAGGTTGCCCACTGGTCCCAGCTGAATGTGATGATGTGATGTTTCATTGACATTCTAATCTCCTTGCACAGTAAAACGCTTGTTTTATTCCTATCCATCGCATTGTCTCTACTTGATTCTCGTACCTTGCAGCTGCAGGTCAGTCAGACTGGGGTTGAGCGTGTCGATGTCATAACTGGCGTCTCCCTCCAACAGCAAGTCCTGCATGCTCCTGGAGTACTCATTGTAAACAGGTGGCATCTTACCAGCCATGGGGGAGTGCAAGCTCCCAGTGGCTGATGGGACGCCAGCTGCAGGCTGCTGTCCACAGGGTGAGTACAGGGCAAATGAGTTGCTGGGGTGAGCGGCGGCGGGAGGCAGGTAGCAGGGCTGCTGAGGTTGGACGTGGGCGTAATGTGGACGACGAATGGGTAGGCAGGGTGGTCGAAGCAGGGCTGGGGTGCAAGATGACGAGGTGGCGCCGTAGATAGGAGCCACTCGGGATAACAAAGCTGGGTTGGTGTAAGGTGGCAAAGACCTGAGCTTGTCTAGTCTCTCTCCCATTAGATGATCAAGGTCCTCTGTGGAAAAAGTGTGTATCAAATAAAGTTTGAATCAAATAGGATGTACTAAAATTAAAAAAGTACAGGTCAGATCAGCAAAAACTGATTAAAAGGTCATCTGTTCTTTGGTACTGATGGACTCACCTGGCCTCGCCATGCTCCTGCGAACAGTGACGGGGTCCTTGCGACGCCACTTGTGCAGCTCCTCTTGCATTTTCTCCACCTTGGCTGGATTGAGAGCCCACAGACAGCCTTTACGGGACGAGTTCCCATTTTTGTTCTCCACCTTCTCAAAGCACTTGTTCAGGGAGAGATTGTGGCGCACAGAGTTCTTCCATCCATCAGGAGCCGACTGAAAACGGAGAAGGGTGGATAGATGCAGATGGGAAAGAAAAGGTTTAAAGTAGCTATTCTTAGGCTTTACAATGTCAGAGTATTATACTATAATGAGTACACATTTTTAGGGCTGCTACTATATATGCGTCCTAACGACTGTGCTACCAGGACACTTCATATCATTTTTCGCTGCCCGACAACCTATCCTAACCTTAACCATTCAAGGTCAATCCCTGACCTCAACCATCTCGCGAGAGTTTCACAAACCAAGGGTAACCATCTAGACACGACCCTGTGAGGCTGCACTAAATGCCAACAATGGCATGCTAACATGCTGATATTTAGCAGGAATAGCGTTTACCATGTTCACCATCTTAGTTTAGCATGTTAGCATGCTAACATTAGCTGAGGCTGATGTGAATGTCATAAGTTTTGCAGGTAGTATTGAACAAATAGACATTTCTTTACCTCATGGCGCCAAATGAAAAGTTAAGGGTTAAAGTTATTACAATTCATCCTGAGGAGGACATAAATGTGTACCATATTTCATAGTGATCCATAAAATAGTTGTTGTGACATTTCACTTAAAACCACAAATGTCAACCTCACGCTGGCGCTAGAGAAAAAGTCTTCATGCTCTGGGGAACATGGATGTTTGTACCAAATGTCATGGCAATCCAACCGATAGACAGTTTCAAGTTTCAAGTTGAATTTGTCACATACTCAACATTGTGCAGTGAAATACTTTGTTGTTCTCTCTCTCTATTTATATATGTATATATATATATATAGCCTATATATATTTCTTTTAATTTGTTATACGTTTAAGTTATTAATTATACTGAAATGCCCTTTTTTTGCCCTATCTTGGAATTAATTCTCTTCATGTTCAGTAAAGACTGCTGGCTTCACTCCAGCTCTCACCGACTGACTGACTGACTGTGTTTTAGTGTCTATGTGTCAAATTATACAACACTCAAATGTTATTAGTGATGTTTCGAATTCCCTGAAATCCACATACAGAAACCTCCTTCCCTGGAGGCGATATTAAAACGTGTATTAATTTTTCCACCATCTGAGATGTTTAATATCTGCATGCCACGTTAAGTGTCACTGTCCACTGAACTGAAATGAACTCAAAGACACTTGACACTATTCAGAAGGTATTTAAACGTATCTCAAAAATCTTAGTTTTTTCAAAATACGTTGACTTTCGTTGGAGTATCGCTCCTCATCTGCCTCGTGTGTTTTCTGGCCCTGCAGCCGGTGTTTAATGTTACAGGCAGCTGTTTGGAGGGCAGCCATCTATAAGGTGCCTTCTTGAATATGAATGGCAGCAAATCTTTGAGCTCTTTCCAGAGGTGAGTCTGAACTAATTTGATTTGTAGATACGTGAAAACCTTTGAAGAATGTAGTATTTGTGACGACCCCGGGTTCAGACAGCGGTTCAACCCTGCAGCTGCCTCATTTTATCAATATTAAAGCACACTTGTTTTGATCTACCAAGTACCTCCTCAACAATATCATATCATTGTGATATAGCTTTGGATTAACTTGTCAGATTTGATTTACTGAATGGTGAAACAGTTCCTGCCATAACCTCTAAAACTCCCTACACACAAACACACATTCTGATATTAAACAGATATAAAACATCTCTTCATTAAACTCCTCATGCCAGCCTCGTGCCTCAACAGGTTGCCACCCAGCTGATCCAGGGTCACCTAGCTGCAGGTGTAGCACACTGATTCTTTCAGTGTGTCATGAATCATTAGGGGGTAATTAATGCCAGCTGCAACACAGATGTGGTTTGGGGAGATCTTTAACTACAAACCTGAATGTGAACCCTTCAGCTACTGATCTACTATAGAAAGACTATCGATTGATCTAGAGCATGTGTCAAACTCAAGGCCCACGGGCCAAATCCGATCCTTCTCACAAATTTTGATCCGGCCCTTATATCAGTTTAGTTCCTCAACAAACAACAAATGAGACTTTTTTTAAACGAATGATTTATTATTTTTCTCAGGATGTATTTTGTTTTACTAAATGTCCCACACATCCGTTGAGTTGTCAATTTCCGGCCTGTGAGGCAGCTTGCTGTGAGTTGTCTGTATGGTAGCCTACTTGTAAGAATGTAATAAGAATGCATTATTTTGCTTAACTAAAGGCTAAGCAACTTTTTATTGACTTTTTTAGGGCTTTATGTGGACTACATTGTATGTGAGAAGGCTATTGGACATGCAACAATATAATAAATAAATAAATAATTTTTTATTTTTTTTATTAAATAAAAACATGTCAATCAAATATATATACTGTATATATATATATGTCTGGTCCTTGATGTGATTTTCATTTCCCAGTGCGGTCCGTCGTGAAATTGAGTTTGACACACGTGATCTAGGAAGATCTGCTGGAGCAGAATATTTGTATGGGTTGTTAAAGTGTTGTACTTGATGAGCCTTGTGGTGTTTTTTTTTGTTAGGTTCAATTAAACATGTGACAGAGAAAACAATAGTACCTTGAAATAGGGGAAGTGTTCAGTCATGAAGCTGTAGATCTCACTGACTGGCAGGCTTCCTGTTTTACTGTTCTTCAGAGCCAAGAAGATCAAGATGCTGCAGTCATGAAGGAAACATTTTTTTACATTAGCATTTTATTTATATGTTACGTTTGGCACAAACAAAGCACTTACATTTTAAGATACCCCAGCCATATTCAATGGGTGAGAATCATGTAAGATTTGAGCACATTGTTGCTTTAAATATGACCTAATAGAGCAAAAATATGTTGAAAATGTGATGCAACGTTACCTGTATGAGTAGATGGGCTTGGGGAAGAGGGACTGTTTGCTGCTCTCCTGGTGTGATTGAGTGGTGAGACATTGGAGAGAATATTTTGAGCTGCTGGAGTGATCATTATGGGGATACAGTCTAGATGAGACCTGTAAAAAAAAAGACAGATCTGTCATATAGATTATTGAGATACCCTCAAACCTAAATATCTCTCTCTCACGTTTTAATGAATCATCATTTACATCTTCTAAAGCATCCCTCGATGGGATCCTTGAACACAGTCACTCACGTGTTGTAGAGGGCTTGATGAGCCGTAGGATGGATAGCTTTGAGACAGGAAGCAGGAGGGCTCTACTGGTAGAGCCGGTAGCTCTGGGTACGAACTCTGCAAAAATTAGGAAATAAAGTTGTTAAAAGAAGCCATCTAGACGGTATTATGCATGTACGATAGAGCAATTTGTATTAAAATGTCTGCCTAAAATAAACTTTATGGCCTAATTTAACATCTTTAAACCTGCAATAACAGAGTTTTTTGCCACTTGGGGGCATAATAGACAAGTTGGGAGCACAACATTGACATATTATGACCTTTTAAGTTGATATAATTAGCAAACAACTGCTTTTTTTACACATCCAGCAGTTACGCAGCAAAATAATCACTCATTTTGAGTCGTGTTTCTGTAAGTCCAATATTCCCTCTCTTTTAGCTCTGCTTTTGGTCTCCACCAACTCCTGAGGGAAATATCTGGCTCTTTAGCTGCTAAATGCTCCACTATGTTCACCGGCTAGTCGCTAACTGTGTCTGTCTGCTGTTTGGTGCTGAGCAGGTAGTGTAGTGTGGGTTTTTAGAGCTTTTTCACTGAAAGTGACATTAAGAGAGCGGTGAGATTGAACCAAAACAGTAAGGTTGCACCGCCAGACAGCAAAACAATGAGTGGAAATTCGCTATAAAGCTCCGTAAAGAGGGGAGCTGCAGATTCAGCTGATAATTCTCGAGAGGTTCACCACTACGAGCGACCCTGTTGACATTGTCACATTGTCATTATAAAATATATTCATTATAGCCGCTTTAACATTTGTATTTAAATAAATGAAATGAACCTTCCTGATATCAACATGTTGTTGCAAACTGGAATGATGGGTGAGGATAAAATGCATAAATGTAGAAACCTGAACGCTGCCGCTGTACTGGTCCCATGATGTTGGTACCTCGCCGCTCGAGCTGTGTGAACGAGTGTCAGGGCTGCACTCCTCCTGCAGACAGCTGAAGGAAGACGAACATTGTTGGAGGCAACCTGCAGCCGGCACCGCGCCATCGCTGAACTGTCGACGGTACGGATGGAAACGGTCGGAGTCAACGGGGCCTCGTCCTGGAGCTGATCCTGGCCCTGAACCGATGGTCCCATCAGAGCTGTGCCTCCTCAAGCTGAAGGTGTTGCTCTCTTGCTGGGTGAAGCAATCGTCCCTGTCCTCTTTAGTCTGTGAGATCATCATCACGGTGGAAACAAGTCATTGAAGATACAGATCACAAGCTACACTGACAGTTGACAAACCCATTGCGGCTTGTTTTGAATCTGCAAATCATGTCTCCACTCCCATTTTTGGACCGAGAAGCTGCCAAGATGCTACCTGGGAATCCCCCTGAGGCCATTACGAGGAAACAGCCGTTGTCATCGTAGGCTAAATATATCACACAGACACGTGCTTTTTATTTTATTGTGAAATACAGTGCTTCTGATTAGTCGACATTTTGCTTTTTCATTTTGCTTTTTCTCTTTATTTCTGAGAATTACACAGCCAGGAGCTGGTTAGCTTAGCTTAGCATGAAGACTGGAAACAAGGGGAAAAGGCTAGCCTAGCCTACCATCACAAGTCACTACACCCAGCCAAGAAATATCATTTGTAATTGATTAGATTGATTCAATAGATTCAACAGGATATAAACAGATGTAATTAGGGCTGTCAATCGACTACAAAATGTAATTGTGATTAATTGCATGTTTGTCCATGATTAATTGCTATTAACCGCAAATTAATCGCACACCTTTTATCTAATCAAAATGTACCGTAAAAGGAGATTTGTCAAGTATTTAATACTCTTATCAACATGGGAAGTGAGCAAATATAAGTGCTTTATGCAAATGTATTTATATATGTATTATTAGAAATCAATTAACAACACAAAACAGTCATAAATATTGTCCAGAAACCCTCACAGGTACTGCATTTAGCATAAAAAAATATGATTAAATCATAACATGGCAAACTGCAGCCCAACAGGCAACAACAGCTGTCAGTGTGTCAGTGTGCTGACTTGACTATGACTTTCCCCAAACTGCATGTGATTATCATAAAGTGGGTATGTCAATTCCTTAGGTTTTCTGGTTTCATATGATGCCAGTATCGTCACTCTAGCTTTAAAACTGAGCCCGCTACAAAGAGTGGTATCAATCCCCTCATCTAACTCTCAGCAAGAATGCGAATAAGCATATTTCCCAAAATGTAAAACTATGTTTTTCAGAATGAGGTGTCCCCCAGGTGTAATTAATTTGCCTTAAAAAAGAAATACAGATCAAGGGCCAATTGTCCATGTACAAGCAGAGTCAGAAATGATTTTCTATTTCCAGAAGAAGCTGTTTTGGGTTAAAACCTGAGGCGCTCAATACCTGAGATTCTGCCATCTGCTGGCAGGAGGTCCCACAGGGCTCACAGGTGTGTAGGCTGGCCTGAGGCGTTGATTCTTGAGACTTTACTCTACTGTGGGAAAATGTCGGGGAGTCTGACATTCTGCACCAAAATCTGCTCCTGTGAAGAGATGAAAACAGACTAAATTTGAGATGGGAGAGAAAGACTGTCATCTATCTTTAGTCAGTCGCATTCTCTGGCCCAGCGGGGGTCTGTGTATTTTGCAACGGATGACATGTTTCAGTTATTAGAATTGTCAGCTGCATCATTTTAAATTAAAAGGTCACACATATGTTATGCTCTTAAAGAAATAGTTTGTCATTTTGGGAAATGCAATTGTTCGTTTTCTTCCCAAGAGTTAGATATGAGAAGATTGATACCACTCTCGTACTGTCTGAACAGTAACGCTAAAACACTAAATATGAATCTATCGCTGGCAGCTGTTTAGCTTAGCTTAACATAAAGGCTAGAACCGGGTCACCTATTGGTTTGTGGACTACGGTGTTGAAGCTTAGAGTTTGGCATTTTGGCCGTAGCCATCTTGTTTTTTTGTGACATGAAAGAGTGGAGCTAAATACAACCGAACGCTGAATAAGACATTTTTTAGGTGACCAAAAAGGTTAAAGTTAACTTTCATGAACTGAAAACACACTGTGAAAGGGTTAAAATTGTAAGACAAAAACACGGACAACGCCGTTGTAGCAACCTGTCAATTACAAGGTAGCCGCGCACTAAAGCATCCCCTGCTTTATGGTCTATTTGACTCCAAATGGGACCATAATTTACTAAATGAACATCATGCTGTATTGAAGAAGACTTGAAACTAGCGATTGAGACCATAAACTCATGGTTACAATGTTTACTGAGGTAATAAATCAAGTGAGAAGTAGGGTCATTTTCTCATAGACTTCTATACAATCAGACTTCTTTTTGCAACCAGAGGAGTCGCCCCCTGCTGGCTGTTAGAAAGAACACAGACACTGGCTTCACTTTTCAGAACCAAACGTTGGCCACTTGGGCAAACATACAGAGGCCTGGCTCTGTCCAAAGGTAAACACATCTGCAAACATCTTAGAGGTGCTGGTAGGCAGATTTTGTTACATTTGAACAGAGCCAGGCTACCTGTTTTCAGTCGTCATGCTAAGCTAACATATTTACCATAACAGACATGAGAGTGGTATTGATTGTCTCATCCAACACTTAGCGAGAAAGCAAATAAGCGTTTTCCCCAAAACATCAAACTACTTCTTTGAATTGTGGAATCAGATAAGAGAGAAAGTAAACTTTTTACTTTTACTGCCGTTGGCACATGACAAGTGTTTTTACAAAGAACTTCTTGTCACTGATCCTTTGTGATCAGAGTCATTATTCTGCTGTAATTCTGCGAGACGTAAAACAGGATAACATTCAAAGCAGTGACAGCGAGGACGACACACTGTGACAACATTCACATTGTCAGAATAGTTTTGTGACAACCGCAGTACATTTCAAAGTTGAACAGATATAGACAAATGTTTTGTCTCACGTTCAAACAACATAGACAGTGTACATGTGACATAATTTTGGCACAGATGGAATCCCATATATTAAAACATCAAAGTTTGACATCAGTGGATGTACATGGGGCGGGGGTTTATCCGGCTGAGAGAAAATAAGTGTTATCTGATCCCAGCGGAGGTGACAGACACGTGGCCTCAGTTCCAGTAAAGGTAACTTCAACCCTCGACATAAACCAAGCTCATTAAAACTGCCAACAAACCATGGCTGTTAGGTCACGTAAAGCCAAATAATGCTGAGGCAGAGAAAGTGTGTGTGTGTGTGTGAGCGAGAGAGAGAGAAGTAGCAATCGTAGCTCTTTCTGTTCACATGAAAGAAGGCTAAAGTGTCAAGGTGAAAGTTGAGAGATTGCCTTTTAACCACTGTGGCAACAAATCCTCTCATCTGCTTGACAGACACGCTGCCAACAGCCAGAACGGATGCACTTACTGAAAGAGAAGTGGAAACTCCAGCAGTGTGTTAGAGAGAGAGAGAGAGAGAGACGTTCATCATCACTCATCATTAAAGGCATCACTAAAAGAAACTGAGCAGTGAACAAATTGTTTTGGCCGTTGAGATGAGCCGTGGGTGCACAGGGTTAACATGTGTAGATGTAGCCTCGGTTTATGCCACATTTAAGTCATAGAGCTAAGCATCCAATTATCAAGAAAACACAATTATCTGGCAATCTTTGAAAAACTAATTTTACAACATTTAAGGTATTTCCTTTTTAACTATCTGGATTAAAAAATATTTAGTCAGAAAATGGCGGAGGCTATGGAAATTCATTTTTCTGCACATAATAAGTTAATATATTGTAATTTTAGTCGTATATTGTTTTTCTTTGTAATTTTGTAATAGGTCTGATGAAAATGTTGATATTCCCAACAGCCTCATCTTTATTATGCCTTTGCTTTTCCTGCATTATGTTATCCACTTGCTAGTTTGCTAAATTGTTTTAGCCTCTGTGGCTTCTAGACGCCGACAGTAACGTCAATATTGCCATTGCTTAGCAGCGGTGTTCTCACGAATTAACCACTTGAAAGCCAAGCATATCGTGTACACGACTTCCCATGTTGTAAACACGAGCTCATGAGTTTCACTTGAAAGCACCATGACATATCTCCTTGTTCAATATGTACAACATAAACCAAAAAAATATATATATATATAGTTGTAACTGGTTAAAAATCTTACTTATTATCTTATATATAATATAATATAATATTATTTTTTCATCCAGATGGTTAAAAGAGTCTAAAAAAAATACCTTGTTAAACAACCTACTGGGTTTTGCAAAAATCTCTGTGACTCAAATGTCATTTTAATACATTAGAGAAACAAACTGGGGCCAGTAAAGATGCTGTATGAGCATGAAATCAGTAAATGGTTCAACTGTGAGGATCAATAGAGACTATGCGAGGATCTTTGGTACATTATTAACAATGCTGCCCTAAGTTTACAGCGCAGTAGGACGGGCCCACTTAACATTCCTTCTTGGAAACTGTGAGATGTTACTGACAATAAAATGTTCAGAGTTCATCCTGCAGTACCTTCAGCCCAAATGTTTTCATTGTGAGCAATTAAAGTGTATTTATACAGAACTTTTCAAAAGCAGACATCACAAAGTGCTTCTTAAATCATGATATACTGTTTATGACACCATACATCACTGTTGAAACAATAATTTGCATGTTTCATAATGACCCATTCAATCGGATCTTGGCTGGTTTCTGTTCTCACAGCCTCAAGAAATGGCTTGTCTGCACTCTTCCACTCAAATGAGTAATGGACTATAAACATCTACTTTTTCACTTTCATGCAATATTTCATTGTATTGCTTGTAATGACTGATGCTCCATATAGGTAATTTTTAGTGTTTTAAATCGTTAAGTTCACCCTTAGGACCAAAACAGAAACATTTCCACCATTTCAACTCTTTGTGCCTTGCTTACAAGGTTTATATTTTTTTCAGGTCTGTCAGATGCCGATATGAACATAGTAACAGGTTTTGCTTGCTGTAATCAAGAGATCCACAGTCCTTGTTTTGTGCAAAAAAAAGCTAAAATAAGGCTTCAGCAGTCTGAGTCTCAGCGGTGTTTTCCCTGTTGAGCTGCAGTGGAGGGATAGTAACACAAAGAGGGAACTTTGTTCTAAAAAACTTTGAATAAATGTATGCATGGAAGGAAGACTGTAGATTTTGTCCCCCATCACTTACATTTAAAGTGCATTAGGGGGATCTTCTAATGGCCAGGATGAACAGGTGATTACAGCAAGCAAAACCTGTTTCGTCGTTCACGTGGGCACCTGACTATTCTTTTAAGAAAGACTTGAAAAATGTGGACCTATCCTTTAAACTGTAACGTGCACCAGCAACATTTCCTAGGCACAACAAAGCACTTCTAAAGTTGTAGGCTTGTGAAACTGTACAACAGGCTGCATCAGTAGTTTGTGATGCCGTTTTAAAAACATTTTCGATAAAGAAATTAGAAGTAATCACAACACTGTAAAACATATACTATTGAGAAAAATAAGTATCAGCTAAGAATTGTTTTTAAAAAAGGCACTTTTTATTTTGTATTGATTTATTTTTCATGCTGGTTGCGGTGCATTATAAAGCTACATATACATATGCTTTAATTAAAACTTGCTCCACCTCCACCAGCTATAGAAGTCATTACATGTTCATGGATGACTAATAATACTATAATGATATGATATATGATACTGTAACACTGACAGGTTGTCCTTATGGCTAATTATTGCTCTCACCTTAACGTAAGTTCATTTGGCTGAATATACTTGTACTTAAATAACATTTTGAATGCAGGATCTTTAATTGAAATTCAGTATTTTTACTTTATTGTTGTTTTGCCACCACTCCAAGAACCTCAATGAATGTTTGGATCTATCAAATAATATCTTCAAATAAACAACTTTAACAATTTTTGATTTTGTTCAATTTTAACTTCAAACATTCAACATTTCTTTGACTTTAATCATCTAGTCTTGTTTTACGTATTGTAAATTGCAAAGTTATTTGCACAAAATATCAATTATCAGCAACTCGAGAAAAAAAAAAAAAGTCTGCCTCTGTTTTTCACTTTTGCGTTGGTCAAACCTTACATATACTGTATATTTTCTGCAAAATATGAAGAAGATACGTGTGTTTTAATTGAAGTGGTGCTGAAAGAGCCCCGATAGGACAACAAAAAAAAATCACGCCACCCTTCAACGGTCACATGACGCCATCATTCACCCTTCATGCAGAAACGTGATCCTAATAAGCCGATCATGCCATTTGTGTTTGATGTAACAAGTGTCAACAAGTAAAAACCAACAAGTTGTTGAGAAAACAGTGTAGGCGTGAGTTTTTTGTTTTTTTTTACTATTTCAGATCTTATCTTTATGGTTTGTATGAATGAACGGAAGTCAGGGACTTGGGCTGTTGGATGTGGTTTCATCATTTTAACAGGGAAATTCAGCCTTGGTGTGGTGCCCGAAGGTAAAATGAAGCACCACGTGGTGTTCAACAGGATTATTCACATTGTTTACACTTCCATCACAGGATTCAACTCCTAATGTCATGTTGGGACGCTTATCTGATCATCTGATCAAATCTGAGACATGTTTGAAAGTGAATCCTACGTACACTAATAATAGCACCATGTCCTATTTCACTGGAACCGCTCAGATCTGAGGATGACAATAATTGAAAATTGGTGAGAGAACACTGTTTATTTATTTGGGAGTAGTTGTGCTGTGGTTCCACAAATCCTCCTTATTATCAGAAATTACTTATGCTGTGAACCAACCAGGGCAACCTCGTCTCATAAAAATTATATTCCCATAAACACATGGTTGACGTTGTAAATTTAAAAAATCATCTCATTACATTATTTTATTACATTACCTTATTTGCATTATTTTGATTGGACTATTAGACTACAGTGAAAAATATTAAGTTATCACCCCTTTTAAAAGTAGTATAATAGTGCTACAAAAGAGTAGCCTACAGTTGTGAAGTTCTAAAACATCTAAATCCATTTGTGATGCTCAAAACAACACAATATTTTCAATAAAAGCTACATAACAAAATATTTTGTCTTGCTTTTTTGAAATTCCTTTTAAGAGGTGCAGTGTGTACGATTCTGCGGCATCTAGCGGTGAGGTTGCACATTGCAACCAACTGAAACTTCTCCCGTGTGCCAAGCATGTAGGAGAATCACGTTGGCCGACGCGAAAACACAAAGGGCCTATCTAGACTCGTGTTTGGTTTGTCTGTTCTGGGCTACTGTAGAAACAGAAACAGAAAAGGACGGCTCCGTGAAGAGGACCCACTCCGTATGTAGATGTAAACGGTTCATTCTAAGGTAACAAAAACAGAGCGGTTCTTATTCTCAGGTGATTATACACTAGAGACAACATACATATTAATGTTATATATCATTTCTGCTAATAGATCCCCTGTAATGTGCTGTTCCTTTAACCTCTTAAAGTGGCAGTAGGCAGTATATTTTTTGGCATCATTGGGCAGAAATTCCATAATAACCTTTCAGCATATTGTAATTCAGGTGTTCTGAGAGAAGATTATTTTTCTGCACCTCATCATGGCTCTGTTTTCAGGCTTTAGAGAATCTAGCCCCTGACGGGAGACTTTGGCCAATCACAGGTCATTTCATTGAGAGAGCGTTCCTATTGGCAGTGCTCTGATCATGTGACCGGTACGTGGCGTTCCTTCACCAGATTTCACAATGGCGGCGGCGTCACAAACTTTTGTGACGCCAAAACATTTTACAGCTAAATCGTGCACTACAAGATGATTCTGAAAACATTTGAGAAGAGAAATAGGCATTAATGTAACATGATGTTGATTCATATTTGATCAGTGTGGCCTAATATGACCGTTTGGTCGGAGTTCGCAAGTGATTGACGGCCGGCTCTCATAGACGTCAGCTGGACAGCGGACCTCCAATCAGCTCTGACTGGTTGTTTTCCTACAGTCTGTAAAATCTTGCAGATGCCGTTTAGGAGCACCGGAGGACACAGAGGCGCATGATTTTTTTGAGGTTACCTGTTTCATGTACTACTGTCACCATATAGCGACCGTTTTATAAAAATATCTTTTTTAATCATATTTGCTCCAATCTCGCCTACTTCAGCTTTAAGTGATTTGAAAGATGTCTGAAGTGCAGAGAGGTTCGGAGCAATACTAATACCACACTGTGAAAGTACTCCACTACAAGTTAAAAGTCCAGCATTAAAAACCTTATACTTAAGTGTAAGGTTTATCAGCAAAATTTCCAGTAAAAGTATCAACGGTAAAAGTACTCATTCTGCAGAACAATGTTACCTGTCAGTATGTTATATGCTGTTGGGTAGTTTAATCTACATCAATGCATCATATTCTATGAGATCATCATGTTTGTAGCGTCGCTGTCCTGTGAGAACCACTTATCTCTAAAAAGTCAACTTTTCATGAGCTCAGAAAAACAGCCCTGTCTTCAGTTTTGCGGCGATTACCGGCTGATCCAAGAGGCTTTTTAAACAGTTTATTTAGCTTAAGAAGAAGGTGCATTGCCTCAACACCTAAAGGAACACTTCATCATTCAGTTTATCTGAAAAAGTCAAACTAAAAATCACCAAATATGGAGATACATGATTTTCACTGGACAGAAAGGGTATGAAAAATTGTAATCTGAAAATTAACTAAAGCTGTCACACAAATGAAGTGGAGTAAAGAGCACAATGTTTGCCTCTGAGATGTAATAGAGTAGAAGTATAAAGTTGCATTACATTGGAATACTTAAATAAATACGAGTAACTAAAATTTGCCCAAAATTTCGTGTCTGTGGTACTCAGAAGACATCTGTAATCGTGTACTTGTCAGGATTACTGACAGTGTTTTGTCAGCAGTGTTGACATGAGCAGGCTGCTGCTCTGAGTTCACAGCGGCATTCTGCAGCTACAGCAGTGCCAACAGTATCAGTGCAGCTCTCTCTTACATAAAAATCGAGTTAAAAAGTGCATAAATCAGAGGAAAAATGTTGCAGCAGTTTATACAAACACCAACATTCACATACTGTAAAACTGTCAGATTAACTCACCTAGCCTTTGCAAACAATAACTGCCCCCTCTCTTCTTTGTGGATTTGTAGTTTCAGCCAGATTCTCTCACTCAGAAGCTGTAACATCTGTCGACACCTGAGCCCATTATCCCTCGTGGATCTGTGCGCCTCACGCCCCTTCTGCCCTCACAAGTGAAGCACTTCGATTAGATTGACTGTCTAAATATGTATGGAAATGGTTGATGGGCTGGTTTCAGATTTTGGCAGCTAAGAATATCATCCTCATTCTCTCTCTCTGTGTGTGTGTGTGTGTGTAGGGGTGTGTGTGTTTGTGTGTTTGGCACTGGTCCAGGCTAGCCCAGCAATAAGATATACAGAAAGAAAAACCTGCTGCAACAGGTTCCAAAACATGGTGCAGTCATTGGCAGCTGGCAGCGCTCTCTTCCTCCTTCCATCAGTCTTTCTTTGCCTGACTGAATGGTTACTTGTCTGAACGGGACATAAGATACACTACTGATCACAGCCAGTGGCAGAGAGCGGGCGCAGTGCCCTGGTTTCTGAGCTCGCCCATGGCAAAGGCTGTCTTAAATGTGATCTAGTTCCACTTTAACTGTTGCGCCTTCAAATAAAACATGTGCAATAGAAAACGCAGGCAGAATAATTTGTGCATTTTGAAGAATGCAAGCACACACAGAAACTAAACCAAAAGCAATAGCTACTCTTGTAACAGAAGCAGTCAATCTGGAAATTTCACTTTCTGATGAAGCCGATAGGAGTTAACGTCATATCCAATGGACATACGCACCAATCAGGCACTTGTGGTCTGCAGGATGTGAAGTCAAACAGAGCCATCAGGCAGCTCCTACGCACGTTTTAAGATGCTCCACGGGGACGTCTTTTCAAGCATTTTTCTTTTCTCCTTGAGAAATTTAAACTTGAGTTCCTCTGTGAAACTTTTACAGTGACAGTTTGAGGCTCAAACAGTAAAGGGAGGCAGGGAAATAAAAGGAGAAAGTGAGAGAGGGAGAGGGAGTAGAGGTATGTCAATACAGGTAGATTCCTATCCTATCCTCACAATGAACCAGGAAAGTAGTTACAGCCTCAGCTCACTTCTGTACCTTCAACAAACCCTGTCCTCAGCGAGAGGGCGAGGCAGAATGACAGAGAGATATAGAGGATTAATTACAGATTGAATATACTCTTGTGTTACAGTGCAAGGCCTCAGCAGAGCGAAGCTACTGCCGAAGGCTCTTTCTGCCAGAGATGGAGTTCTTGAGGAGGGTGTAATGTGGGAACAGATTCCAGGGGGCACTTCAGTGAAAGTCTCATTGTCTTCTGGGAAATAATTGCTCCAGTGCTTGGGTGTTCTCAGATGCTATATCATGTTTTGCAGAGTTAGTTATTTACCCTTTTATGATCTAAAAGCAATAAAGCTGTGTTTCATTTATAATGCTCTAATCATCACGTCTATTATTAAAAGGGACTGTTTGTAAGAATCAGAAATGCTTGTTAACAGCGACACCTGTGGCCGTTAAGTCAACGAAAGTCAGCGTCGGGCTCGCGCTTGTGCTCGCTCTAAATAGACATGAACGAGCATCGCTCAAAACAGTGAGGTGACACACGTCAGCTAAAACCACAATATCACTCTATATTTCACCTGCTTGGCAGGAATGTTAGTTGACCAGACAAAGGTCTCTCCATGAATCAGTGCTGATCCTAGTGTTGGCTTTTCCCTGCTTCAGCCTCGTGGGTCGGTGCCGGGGGCTGAAGCAGGAAGAGAAACGTTATCGTCTCCCGTCTGCGCCCGCAGGAAGACACCGACACGGGAAACCTCTGTTGGTCTGGAGGAGCTGCAGCAGTTATTTCTGCACAAATGTCCACTGTACATTCACTAGATATTCTCAGAGCTAAACTAACTCTTCTGCAGTGTGTAGTGTGCGCGCATAAACGTGAGGTGGAGCGAGCTGAGTGAAGGCAAGCAGACAGAGGAGCAGAGTACAGCAGAGACTCCGGTCCTGGAGACCAAAGCTACGGTCTCCCCCACGTCCTCCGACCGCGGCCGACACTGTTTTGCAAGACGGGCTTCACTAGATAGAACTTTGCGGATTTGGTGCTTCCGTGTAGTTTGTGTTGGAGTCTCAATTGATCAGCGTAGCCACACGCAAGCGCGCATATGCGATATGCGAGCGTGCATGGGACACCAACCCGGGTGATTTATACGTGTAAGAAGTTACTAACGGTCCCTTTAAGAATCAAAGTTTTTACAATCCCAGACAGCCCACGAGAGTTACATCCATTCAGTAATGATACATCATCTAAAACTCTGGACAAAAACTCAGAAATAAATTGAAAACCTTTATTGCGTTGTTGTTTTGGCAACAATCTGTTAGAAAGTCAGTTAGCTAACTAACTAACTTGAAACTGACTATTGACATTTTCAACTGTTTATCCATTACTTTAATCTAACTATTAGCCAACTATTTCAACTGTTTACTCATTACTTTTTTGGATTCTTGTAGCATATGTATTGTTTCTAAACATCTTTAATAGTTTTAATGACAGTTGGATTCATGCTATTTATCTTGCATCCGCCAATTATTATCTTCTGTGAAATGTCTTATTTCACCCATAATGCATTGCGCAAAGCTTAAATAGTCTTGCATTAGGCAATCATAGGGAAGATTTATGCAAGACTGATTAAAAGTGTCTATTTTTATGCTGACTCATGGTGACAGGTAACTGTCATTAGAAGATGCACGCTTACGTGTTCTGCATGGATCTTGTTATCCAAGTTGAGTTAATGACTCTGAGGATCATTAAGGACAACACCAGCACACTGAGGAACAGTTTTTCCCCCAGGCCATCAGACTTTTAAATAGATTCATACGACACCTTCTCACACAAAAATATATCTTATACTGTATATGTTCTTAATATGCCCTTGTACAAAGTATTTCATTTTATAATTGTAATATAACTGATTTTAATGGAGCTTCTCAGCAAAAAGCATTTCACACGATTGTACCTGTATAACCGGCGTGACAATAAACATCTTGAATCTTGAATTTTGATATTGAGTTTAGACATGTTGACTCAATATCTGCTTAGTTGATTAAAGAGCAATCCAAATAATCTGTTGTGTTTTTTTGGTAATGTTAATGGATATCTGAATTGTGGCCTGGTGTTTGTTGCAATAATGATGATAAAAACATGCTGTGACACACTTTACCAATAACAAATTACACCAGCATGTGTGGTCATTAAAATGAAGGCAGAAGGGGACATTTGGGCTCTAGCTTAGCCTGCTGCCACCTTGACCCGTTCCCTGATAAACAGCTAAAAAAAGATGGATTGATGGGTGAAATTAAATGATCATAACCTAACCTTACTTCAAAAGCAAAGACACCATTAACTTGGAGCTTTAAAGCAGTGCTTCTGACCTAGTTTAGTCAAATGAAGCTTTGTCACAGGTTGCACGCTGTGATGTCCACAAGTGACGGCCATTTCAACCATATAGTGACTTTTCCTTCTCAGATTGTTTAATTTGAATACTTTTTTTAGGACCTAAAGATTAAATTATCAAGTAATTCAAAAGCAATAAGTCTGAAAATAATCAAGTATTATATTGCATTGGTTTTAGCTGGGTGTACCTAATAAATAGCATATAAAACATTAGTACAGGAACCCAATAATTAACCTGTCTGTCCTAGCAAATCAAACGCATGAAGCACCATGTTTGCTACTGCATGGTCCATTTTAATTGATTTTATTAGTTTAATAACTTCTATAAAAATCATAATATTTTTTCTAATAAGAAAATAAATCGTAAATCAGAAGATGAGCGTAATATGAAGTAATGGAAAAATCTAATTCCATCTTTTATGCCATCAGAAACAGTGATTTATGAGTGTCTTTTGAAAAGAGGGAAACATTCAGAGTCCCGGAGGCAGCAAGATTTATCACTGAATACTTCCCTTTCTGGCTTCAGGGTGAGGTTATATAAATTCAGCAATTACATTGCCTGTCCCAGGGATACTTCATAATAAAATGTGCAGCTGTCTCCCCAAATGACTGTTCTCAGTATGTTATATTCACAATTACCATTTCATTACCGATTCAGGTCCCTAATTAAAAAACAGGTTCAGAAATGCTAAGTACAGTCAAGTGGTAAAGCTTTCCACAGCATATGATAATTGCACATTATTATGCATCGTGCTGATTCATGTCTCACTAAGAACAGTTCTTGCACATGGTCAGTAACCTGAGACTTAAACCAAATACTAACAATCCACGTGAGCTTTTAAGCAGAAAATGTACTGCACCGTTTTACATCCTGCATGTCTATTTAAGAGTCACAGAACACAAACCGGGACAGCACTGGCTTATACTGGGATTGGAAAAAAGACCAAAAGTGATCAAAATAAGATAAGACAGAAAATGTCATGACATAATGATGTTGTCTTACCTCTGATAGCGGACATCCATCGCACCTTCATTAACTTCCATTACTGTGAGAACCAATTCAACAAGAG
This sequence comes from Sebastes fasciatus, assembly GCF_043250625.1. Classification (NCBI taxonomy): domain Eukaryota; kingdom Metazoa; phylum Chordata; class Actinopteri; order Perciformes; family Sebastidae; genus Sebastes; species Sebastes fasciatus. The sequence goes on from NC_133801.1 coordinate 17,524,051, forward strand.
TTTTTCCGTTTGAATGATGCCGTCTTTCAGTCTTTACCAGAAGAATGGTCGCTAGATTAAACTAAAATGTTTTGGATTTCATTACTGATAACTCTTTTGACCTCGGTGTACTGTAGTTTCACCTTTTTTAAAATCCCTTTTGCTCTTCACATACAGCAGATATACTGACCCCTGCTAATGAGTTCAATGAAATGTTTTCAATCAGTTTCCTATACTTGATTTTTCTGATTTTGTATTTCTCCCACATTGACCCTTTGAAGAGATTTGCCTTCTGTCCTCTTGGTTCTCTTTTAAATCAATTGAGGACCCATTGGTCCTAATCCTATGGTAATGGGATTTGATCCCATCATTAAATATAACAGTCTCAAGAACTACAGTGAGCCCTTGATCCTGCATCATCTCTATTACAAACATTTATTTTATTGGAAGATGAATATTCTGTTCAGTTTGAGTAACTACAGTATTTTCAAACTTGCATGTAGTACAGTGTGTATAATTTGCTCAACTGTAAATAACCAACTGAGAAAGTAAGGATAATTATGGTTCTCTCTTTAGTCAGACAACCACGGTTACACATGTTACATCTGCTTGGTTGACAGTCCAGAATATTATTTATCTAGATGAACTGAACTCACTCAAGTTCAGTCAAAACATCAACAAAAGGTGCTCTAATGTTTCCAGTCAGCATGGGCAGCTGATTTCTGAAGATCATCACAATGTGAGGGAGGATATGAGATTGAAAACTGCATAGAAGAACCTATGTCAGCATTCAAGGACAGGTCTCAATGCACATCAGGCTGGAGGATAAAATGCTAAATCACCTGCCAGCCCAGTCCTCCAGTGGAGGCATCCTGATCAATAAGCAGATACTGTTCATCTCTGTGTTCTGATTTTCCTGAGTTCACATTCAAGGAGTTTCAGTGACATTAGCCCAACTAGGGAAGGTATTCAGCTGGAACATGGCCACGCCCCACGTGTTAATGGCAATGTTGATGGTTATGACTCCAACAAAGTTCAGAATGAATCCAGCTTTGGCCTGAAACAACCAGAAAAGAATAAAACATAAACAAACGTATACTTGGACCTTGGTATAAGGCAATACAGCGTTTTGTCAACACCAAATCAGAGTAGGTATTAATACTAATTTGTCAAAATACACATTACATTTGCTGCCCTATCTGCCTGAGCTTAGTTTCCATGGTAATATTAAGGATATTGTATACGCAAATAAATAATAAAGATCAGATATAAGGATTAATATAAGCTGCTTATCTGAAAAATAGTTATGAGCCTTTATCCAAAACACTGCATGCATGTCA